>NC_061514.1:233883552-233944887 GCF_022539505.1 Lolium rigidum
ACCTTGCTATGTTCTGTTGTACTACTCTGAGGGATGTGATATTTGCGGAATGGTACTTCGCGAATGTTATATCAACGACTGGCATACTACAACATGCAGTGGTATGCAGGGTCACCACAGTCCAACAAGTTATGGTAGTCAATCGTGAAGAGGGAGTATACCCCTCTTACTACCCGTGCGCGGATTTCATGAGAAGCGCGGGGATATTTGAAGATGTTCAAACTCTAATTTCTCGTGCAGGGCTGAGTGACTTTGTTGAAGGAGAGCCAAGACAATATGTAAAATTAACTATGGCTTTTGTGCAGGACTTCAAGTTTAATTGGTCGCGATCTAACCCCACGGTCCGAGTATAAAATTTACAATAAAGCTGTCAACTTGCCATTTAGTGCTTTTTGTGCAGCAATTAGAATACCGCAATGGGGGTCGTGCGAGAAGATAAGGGGATCGCCGCAAGAACTCTCGGATCTTTACAAGATGATTTGCGATGGAAGGAGTTTCTCAGGTGAAAGTGGTAAAATTACTAGTATTCAGCTTCCGGCTATCCGCTACTTTGCCTATTTTATTACCAAATGCGTTCTCGCCAAAAGGATTGGTAGTAAACTTTCTATCCCGGATTTAGCTTTTCTAGCTGCAGCACTGCAAAATAGTAGGTCTTATAATTTGGGGGCATTAATAGCTTATAGACTTGCTACTAACCGTGAGAAAGGTGGAATGTGTGGAGGCCTCATCGCCTCCCGTTTACTAGCTTTTCATAATGTAGAACCTCATCATTTTGATATTCCGTTCCCCATAGAAAAACTTGACATAGCCTCTATGATTAAACATGAATTTGTTTCAGATTCCTCCAACTTGGGTAACCTGTATTATAAGATGATATTCTATAAGAAAGTTTGGAGAATAACTAAGAAAACTGAGAAACTAGTAAGATTGCCGCTCTGTTTTGTCTAACCTTGATTCCGGGGAGATTGGTCGGTCACGGAAGGTGCACTAGATGCACATATAGAGAGAGGAGGCCAACATGCAAGAGACGACATAGAGGTCGAGGAGCACCTCGACTCATCATCCGATGCAGCAAGTTCCTCGCATCAACATGGTGGATATGCGGAGCCTCCACGCTTTTCTTCTGCGCAGGAGCTTTACTATGACTACTCCATGGACTACCCACCGGCGAGGAACGACCCTCGTTGGGGTTGAACTCCACTTAGGCCAAGAGCCTAAACTTGGGGGGAGGTATACCGGCATCACTCATTCTTTGCATATTATGGTTGCTGGATACTTGTATATACTTGCTTTGTTCGTTTGAGTGGTTTTCAAATGAGAAGAAGATGATATTTGGGGAAGTGCTGCCTGAAAACAGATTCTGGAACGTTACCGTAAAAATTCTCAAAAATATCCAGAGCGTCATTTTGAGCTGCAAATTTTTGTGCAGGTTCCCCAGGTTGTTATCTAACTTTCATTAGTTGAACACTTTTTGAACTGAGCAACGTAAGATTTTTGTAAAAATCGATTTCTGTACTGCTGTCAGGTTTTGGCAGATTTCTGCCATTTCGGTTTTCTGTGTTTCTTTTAGTTTGCTATTTCTTGTTTTCACTTTGTTTCTTTCCCAAAACACAAAAAGACCAAAAACATTTCTGTTGTTTCTCTTCACCATTTCTTTATTTTGGTTTTTGCATTTGTTTCGCTTTATTTGCTATTGCTAGTTTGCTATAAGAAAACCCAAAAGATTTTGCTTTGTTTGCTTGTTTCCTTTTGTTCTTGTTCTCAAATTCGAAAACACCAAAAATATTTGCTGTTCTTCTTTGGTTTGTAAAGTTCATCATGAGTTCAATGGTCTTCGGTGGCTGGAGCGTGGTTTTCATTTCATATTATCCAAGCTACACAAGTGAAAAGGCAATAATGACGATCTACGACAATCCGATTGTGGTGAGAGGCTGGTATGAACTCTATTTGTTTTCATTTTTGTACATATACTCATCCATGTGAGCATGCTTAGTTGGTTCATGTGAGGTATATGTTATTTGAGAAAGTCTAGTAGTTTATGATCTCTCATGTTTAGTTCCAATCTATTAATATGAGTAGCATGTCATGGATGTTTGCTTGCATTGTTTTATTCATAAGTAAGTATGGCATTGTGGTATCCTCCTCTGAATAATTCATTTATATCGACTTGGCACATGCTCACGCATGCATATGACTGAACAAAAAGTCAATTAAGCCTCGATGATCTATATTGCTTCGAGTTCTTGTATCACTTTTATGCCTCTGTTAATTTATTTTGCCGCAAGCATGATTATGACGATTCTTGCTCTCTTGATTTGTCGCTCCCTAGTCTTTTGCTAGCCTTCACTTGTACTGAGCGGGAACGCTGCTCATGCCTCCAAACACATGAAAACCAAGTTATTCCGAGTGTCCACCATAAATACCCATGCATGGCATTTCAAACCATTCCAAAGTAAATTCTCATGCGCTACCTTTAAAATCTTCAAAATACTTCTCAATTTGTGTTTATGTTTCATAGCTCATGAGGAAGTATGTGGTGTTTAGCTTTCAACCTTGTCATTTACTTTTGACGGACTCTCATATGGAATAGTGGCACATCCGCTTATCCAATAATTTTGCAAAAAGAGCTGGCAATGGGATTCCCGGTCCCGAATTAATTAACTTAAATAGACACTCCTCCATGGTTTGTGATTGTTGGACGGCACCCGAAGGATTCGGTTAGCCATGGCTTGTGTAAGCAAAGGTTGGGAGGAGTGTCATCATCATAATAAAACTAAAATAAAAAGGCACTCCTTCATGGTATGAGATTGTTGGCGGGCACCCGAGGATTCGGTTAGCCATGGTTTGTGCAAGAAAGGTTGGAAGGAGTGCCAAATAAATATGCAATAATTCATGGGAGCCGCTCTTGAAAGTCCGGTTGGCGAGGTAGTTAGTGTACCCATTAGCATTCGTTGACAACAACAAACACCTCTCAAAATAATTTTACTCCTGATTTATAAAAATGAAAAGCTCTAGCGCATGTTAATCCCTGCTTCCCTCTGCGAAGGGTCAATCTTTTACTTTTATGTTGTGTCTCCATCCTTTCTTTGAGCACTATCTTGAGAGCACAACTGTCATTCTTAGTATAATATGCTTGTCTCAAAATATGATTGATTGTGGTATAACTTTGATGCTTTTATCTTTGACAATCACTACTTCTAGTCTTTCTATGAACTTCAAAGGTGCCCGGGCATTTATGTTTTGCCAATCGAATACAGGCAAGCGAGATACCACTTTATCATACTCTCTTATGAACATTGCAATCCTGCTTATATACATGATTCATGATGCTTATTATTAATTGTTGGTACCTCTCCATGATTGACATAGCTGTTAGATGATCTTATTTGCATGTGTCTCATTATGAACCGCTCAAGTATTAGCCATATCATGAGAATATATACATCATATGAGCAAATGTGTTCGTGAAAGTTCTTTTATCGCTCAGTTGTTAACTGAATTGCTTGAGGACAAGCAATAAGCTAAGCTTGGGGGAGTTGATACGTCCAAAACGTATCTACTTTCCCGAACACTTTTGCTATTGTTTGGCCTCTAATTTGTGTATTTTGGATGCAACTAACACGGACTAACGCTGTTTTCAGCAGAACTGCTCTGGTGTCTCGTTTTTGTGCAGAAATCCAACTTTCGGGAAAAACCTCGGAATTTATGCAGAAGGCCCTATTTTCCTAGGAAACTAACGGAGCCAGAAGGGCAATTGAAGTGGAGGCCCGAGGGCCCCACACCACCAGGCGGCGCGGCCCGGGGGGCCGCGCGGCCAGGTGGTGTGGCCCCCTCGGCCGGCCTCCGACGCCCCCTTCGGACTACTTATTCGCCTCGACCTAAAAACGCCCGGAGAGAGGGGAAGTCGCCGGAAACCCTCCGGAACGCCGCCACATCGCGAAACTCCGTCGCGGGAGCCGAAGTCTCCGTTACGGCACTCCGCCGGGACGGGGAATTGGAGGAGATCATCACCGCCATCACCGCCAACGCCTCTCCATCAACCAGCAATGTTTCCCCCATCCATGTGTGAGTAATTCCCCCGCTTGTAGGCTGAAGGGGATGGTAGGGATTGGATGAGATTGGTCATGTAATAGCATAAGATTGTTAGGGCATAGTGCCTAGTGTCCAGTAGATGGTACTTTTATGATATTGTTGCAACTTGTTATGCTTAATGCTTGTCACTAGGGCCCGAGTGCCATGATCTCAGATCTGAACATGTTATTATTTCATCATGATATTCGTTGTTTATGATCTTACCTGCAAGTTGTATACACATGTCGCTGTCCGGAACCGATGGCCCCGAAGTGACAGAAATCGGGACAACCGGAGGGAATGGCAGTGACGTGAGGATCACATGTGTTCACGGAGTGTTAATGCTTTGCTCCGGTACTCTATTAAAAGGAGTACCTTAATATCCGAGTAGTTTCCCTTGAGGCCCGGCTGCCACCGGCTGGTAGGACAAAAGATGTTGTGCAAGTTTCTCATTGCGAGCACGTACGACTATAATTGGAACACATGCCTATTGATTGATTAGTACTTGGATACCGTTTTATTATTATCCGCAAATGCCCTGCTATGATTGTTACATGAGTTTCTCTCATCCATGCAACGTCCGTCATCCGTCCCGGTGCCTACGGTATTTGAATCCTGCTTGTTTACTAAAATCACTACTGCTGTCTTTGTTACTCTGCTGCTTGTTATTTCACTACTGCTACTGCTATAAAACTGTTACTACTGATAAACTCTTGCGAGCAAGTCTGTTTCCAGGTGCAGCTGAATTGACAACTCCGCTGTTAAGGCTTTCAAGTATTCTTTGTCTCCCCTTGTGTTGAATCAATAAATTGGGTAATACTTCCCTCGAAGACTGTTGCGATCCCCTATACTTGTGGGTCATCAACACTCCATTTTTCATGGTTTACGGAGCAGAAGCGGTCATACCAACCGACATTCTCCATGACTCACCAAGGGTGCAACTCTATAACGAAGAAGAGGTAAAGGAGGCTCAAGAAAACGATGTGGACTTGCTAGAAGAAGCAAGAGAGCTAGCCTTGGCAAGAAGAGCCATTTACCAGCAGAACCTCAGACGCTATCACAGCCGGAAGGTTAACCCAAGAGTATTCCGGGAAGGAGACCTGGTGCTACGCCTAGTGCAGCGCACTGAAGGCAGGCACAAGCTTTCCCCGCCATGGGAAGGACCTTTCATTGTGAGCAAGGCTCTCCACAATGATGCCTACTACCTGATTGATGCACAGGAATGGAAGAAAGGAAAGGCGGACAGGTCCGGAGAGGAGACCAAGCGTCCATGGAATGTAGCTTTGTTGCGTCCTTTCTACTCTTGAAGTTGTGGTGTAAGAAGTTCCTTTTTGTACCTTATTTGCTATGAATAAAAGATGTCGGAACCTCGAATGAATCTCGGGGACTACCCCACTAAGGTTGCATGTAACTTGTCTATTTTTTCAGTTTACCGGTTGCTTATTGAACGTTTTTTCTTTCCGGTTTAGTAGTGTGCTAAACCCTACCGGAGTCTTCGACTCTGCTGCTGTCCGCAACCCGGCTTCATGGCAAGCAAGATAAACCGGTAGGGGATAAGCACATGAACTGCGAAGAGGAGGAGCGGGAAAGAACAATCCGGAAAGTTTAACTAACCCCGGTTATACCGGTTTTTGCAAAAATTTCGAGTTATTTCTAAGTTCAAGAAAATGCTTGCTTGGTAAAAGAACTTTGTGCTCATACGCCAAAAACGCCCAGAGAAGGTAGGCAGAGCCAAAGCAAAAGAGCCAAGTGTGCATCGAATTGGATGCGGAAACAATTTCGGAATCATTGCAGTGCAAGACCAAAATCAAACCGATAAGCAAAAATGCTAAGTCACAAACCAACATAACTTAATAAGTTACCGGTGTGCAAGGCACCGGCATAAGTTGTACCACAGCCAAAATGGAGCTTAAGTTTTACCTTACATCATAAACCCCGGCATACCGGGGTAGAATTTAACGGACATTGTTTTGAGAACGACAGGGCAAGCATATTACAGACATCATTCAAGCATAAGTCAAACAGCAGGGGCTTCAGGGGGAGCAGCGCCGGCCTCAGGAGCTTCCGGTGGCGCGTCCTCGGCATCTTCATCTTCGCCTCCGTCTTCTTCTTCCTCATCGCTGAGGTAGTCGTTGACGTCTTCAGGAGGGGGATGAAGGTGCGCATCTCGGCGTACTCCGCGATGTGGTACGCGCGATCCTGCCGTTTGGCGGCAAGGACCGGATCCACCTCAGTAGGAGCTCCTTCGCGCACACCAACGAGGGCGTCCAGGTCTAGCTCCGGGTACCAGGAGCAGGCAACGCGAAGCGCTGAGTCTGCTCCGGCACGGGCAGCGGAACACTGCCACTCCCGGATCCTTCTGCCGGCACCTTTCAGACGGTCGCTGATGAGGGAGAAGGTATCCGGCACCACTTCTCCAGGCCAGAGTGTCCTGAAGAGCTGGGCGGCCACCTCCGGAATGTCAGAGACGTTCCGGTCCACGCAGCGCATGTGGGCGACCCGCGAGCTAAGCGCAATCAGGTGTTCGTAAGGATCCTAGACAGCGGCCAAATCCGTACGCCCTTGGGCACCCCGGTACTCTTCAACCTTCTTCGCAGCATGCGCCTGGGAGTCCGGAAAGAGCTCTGCAAGACAACGGAAAGAAGCTAAGTGCATGTTACCGGAACAAATAAGCTTATAAGCAGAAACCGGAAAAGGGAAAAGAAAAACATACGAAGGGCAAGCGCGTCAGTCCGCGTGACCAGAAGGTCGTACTCCTTCTGCTCCGCCTCCAGCCGCGCCACCTTGTCCTCAGCTGCCTTCTGTGCCTTGGCGGCCTCCTCAGCAGCGGCTTTGTGCACCTTGGCGGCCTTGCCTTCAGCTGTTTTCAGCGCGTTGGTGGCCTCCTCCAGCTCAGTCTGCAGCACCACAGTGGCGTTGCCGGCATCCTCGAGCGCCTCATTGAGCCTAGCCTCCGCAGCAGCTTCAGCGGCCTTCAGTGCCTTATCATGGTCAAGACCAAGCTGGACATGCTGACGCTTAAGCTCCCCGTAGCGGGTCTGCTGGGCGCTTAGCTCCTCCTGGTGCTTCTGGACGAGTTTGTCCTTCTCAGCTAAAAATCGGAAAGCAAGTGTTAGCAAAATTGCACTCATACGATGCGGAGAAAGCAAGTTAACTGGAAAACAAAAGGGTACCTTGGAGTGTGGCAACCTGGACCTTGAGGGCCTCAAGGGAGGCTTCCGGAATAGCTGTTATGCGAAAAGCTAGTAAGGAACAAAGAAAGAAGAAAAGTTTTCGGTGAAAAGATGCCGGAAGAAGAGAAAGAAAACAAACCTTGGCAGTGGCTGTGGGCCTCAGCAAGATCCCGGTGCTCCCACAGAAGCTCCTCAAAGAGCAGCTTCCGGGCATCAGCGGTGCTCTGTTCAAAGGAAGATAATTGAGAGAAAGGAAAAACAAAGATCTTAACCCGAAACTCGGGGACTGGCTATGCCGGTTTTGCGCTTTTCTAGTTAAAGTTTCGCGCTAAGAGCAAAGATCTTAACCCGAAACTCGGGGACTGGCTATGCCGGTTTTGCGCTTTTCTAGTTAAAGTTTCGCGCTAAGAGCAAAGATCTTAACCCGAAACTCGGGGACTGGCTATGCCGGTTTTGCGCTTTTCTAGTTAAAGTTTCGCGCTAAGAGCAAAGATCTTAACCCGAAACTCGGGGACTGGCTATGCCGGTTTTGCGCTTTTCTAGTTAAGTTTCGCGCTAAGAGCTGCGCTCTCAACACGAAACTCGGGGACTGGGAGGATAGACAAGATCCGGAAAGAAACAAACCGGCATCAGCAAAAATTACAAGAAGATTGGAGAAACTTACCACGACATTGCTGGTGGCGTCGTACCGAGCACCTGTCGAACTCCTTCACGGCTCGCTTGAGTCGCGTGAAGTGTTCTTCAGTGGACCGCGGCCCAGCTGGATCCGGCGCCGGAAGGCGGTCCTTCCCCAAGCCCTTCGTGGCGGCGGAGATGTCCGCTGCGTTCCACTTCTCGGCGTAGGGGAGAAGGTGCCCCAGCTCCTTGCCCTCGCGCTTGAGCTCAACAATCCGGCCGAGGAGGCCGGACGGTTTCTCCGAGACCGCGGCGGCGGGCCCGACGTGCAGCACCAAGGACCACGAGCCGCTGAGCGCCTCCACAGCCTTTCCGCGCGACTCCCCCGACTTGAGGCGTTTAGTGGTCTTGGGGGCTGCCGGAGGCGGCATCGGCGTAGTCGCGGGAGGTCCCTGGTTCGGCGGAGGTGTTGGCGTCGCCTCTGGAACAGGAGTTTCCGGCGGCGGCATTGGTGTGGCGTCAGGCGCTGGAGCTTCTGGCGCTAAGGTGGAGGATGCCGGCACGGAAGCTTCCGGCACGGCCTTGGAGGGGGAAGAGCGTAAACTCTTCTTCTTCTTCTTCTTTTCTTTCTGGACGGAAGGAACCAAAGGTTCCGCCCGCCGGCAGCTTCTTCTTCGGCGCCGATGTTGCTCGGCGCCGGTATCTTGGGTCTCCGGAGGGGAGATAGGATCCTCCTCCGCGCGGTGATCGGGAGATTTAGGGGCCGCGCGCCCCGAACTTGTAGTGCCCCCCGGAGGGGAGGCGGAGACGTTGCCGGCACCGAGATGGTGTCGGACTTGAACGAGGAGGAGGAGTTGAGGTTCCAGCGGAGCCGGCAGAGCCCTCAGTCCTAGGCCCAAGCTTGAGCGCAGGGCTGAAAAAGAGAAAGAGAAAGAATTGGAAAAAGCAGCTGGAAAAGACTTGGCAAAAACAAGAAAAGCAAAGGAACAGGACTTACCCGGAGGAAGTGGGCATCTGTTTGCTCTTGTAGCGCCTCGTGCCTACTTGCTTCCCGGCAAAAGGCTCGGTCCGGAAGCGTTTGGCCGGAGGGGCTTGGCTTGGCTCGGCATCCGACGCCGGGGTCTTGTTCTTCTTGCCCCCGACGACGAGGTTGTCCAGGAACTCCCGGCCAACCTCGGCCTGCAGTGGGGTGGCGTGCTCGTGAATCTGCGGGTTGATGTCGGTTGAGGAAGGATCTACAGAGGAACAATGACGGTAAAATTTGAGAGGTCAAATAGAGAAGCTACCTCAAGCATGGTCAGGTCGTCGGACGAACCAGCGGGCTCCGGCGGAGACCTGCCAAGGCGCGAGGCTGCGGTCTTGCCCATCTTCAGATCCCTCCAATAGATGATGGGGTCGGGGTCGAACTTGTCCAAACCTCGCTTCTGGGCAGGGCCTCGTCGGTCAGACTCGATGCCGGGGAAACGGTCCTTGGCCTGAAAGAACAAGAAAGGAAAAAAAAGGGGGTTAATCACAATGCAAAAGTTACCGGTACGCCGACCCGAGTTGCGTAACTTCTTACATCTTGGGTCGGGGGGTTAGTGGAACTGAGAGGCCGAAGGCCCCATTCCCAATCCTCCGGCATCGCGGTCTGAAAAATCTGGCCGGCCTTGAGGACAACGTCCTTCTTGCTAAGAGGAATTCCGGTGATCTTTGTAGGATCACCGGGACCGTACATCTCGCTCATCTTGTGCATGCGGCGCTTGAGCGGAAGCACCCGGCGCGAGATAAAGGCGCGGATGATATCATCTGAGCAGATGTTGGTGTCCTTCATCAGTTGCCTCATAAAGCGTATAATCCGGTTGGTCTCAATATGAGAGTCCTTTGGATTGTAGCTCCAGTTGGCCCTCGTGGGCGGCGCCGGATTGAAGGGCGGCAGGTTGATAAGGTCCGGGGCGCCCTTGTTCTTCACATAGAAAAAGGTCCCTTGCCATAGCCGGCATGACTCGAGACCGGAGAACTTGAAGAAGGGGCTCCCTTGACGGGAGCCGATGATGCAAGACCCGCATTGAACGGGGGGTTTGGGTTTAGGAATGTCCTTGCCCTGAACGGAGTTGATCCGAAGAGCAAAGAAGCGGGCAAACGTCTCACGAGTGGGACGAATGCCGATGTAAGCCTCCATGAAGGTGGCATAGCAAGAAAGGTAGAAAATGGCGTTGCCAGGGAGATGGTGAGGTTGAAGTTGGTAAAAATCAAGGAAGCGCTAGAAGAAATCGGAGGCAGGAAGGCCGAAGCCGCGCTCAAAATGAGCAAGAAAAACAACTCGTTCACCGGGTTCGGGCACCGGTTTGATTTCGTCGCGAGGAAGCCGGCAGGTCACTCCTTCTGGAATCCTTCTGGACTGGTAAAGCCAGTCAATCTCGAACTTAGTAACGTTGGAGTCCATCCAGGCCCCACGGGTAATACCGGAAGAATCCATACCGGAACCTTCACTAGAACTACCGGATGCACGATTGCTACCGGACTCGGCGTCCATCCGGGCAAGATCGGCGGAAAGTCCGTCGGAAGATCTGCTACGCCGGCTAGCAGAGGAAGACGCAGAAGAAGAAGTAGAGGAGGATTCCATACTAGACATGGAATTTGACGAAGAGAAACAAGAATCCCACAATATACCCCCGCGTGAAGATCTACGAAAGAGAGAAAAAGCAAGAAAAAGAAGAAGTAAATACACTACCGAGTCGAGATCTAGAAAGCAAGCAAAAGAGGAGTAAAACCAGATTAAGCCTAACCTGAGGCGGCGAAGTTGCTGAGGAAGAAGTTCGCCGGAGGAATGACGAGCCAAGGTCCGGCGAGGTAGTCCGTCGGCGGCGAGGTGAGAAGAAGCTCGAAGAAGCACCAATGCCGCGGTGGGGGCAGAAGCGCTGCAGAGGTTCTTCGCGCGACGAAGTCCGGCGACGTCCGGCGAAGCAGTATCGAAGGTTCGCTGGGCGGCGGAGCTCTGGCGGCGAAGCGGAGCGGCGGAGGCGCAGAGAGCAAGGAGTACTTGTGCGCGAGGAACTGGAGAATGCGAGGAAAGGAAGAAGGAGAAGCGGTTCCCCCTTATAAAGGAAGAGGGAGATGTGGGCCGAAAACCGCTGGGCCTCGGCGGTTTGGGTCGTGGGCCGCGACGGTTCGATCCACGGGCCGCCACGTGGCACAGTGATACACGCGAAAAAGTAATAAGCCACAGGGAGGTGCCCACGGATCCAGAGAAGCGGTTCGGATTCGCTGTGGAGCAGTTAATGCGCGCGCAGAAGCCGAAGGGAAGTGACCCCTGACACTGGCGCGTCAGTTACAGTGCGCATGTCACTGACAGGCGCGGGGCCCGAGATATTCTCGACTTCGCCGAGGAAGTGTTTAATGACTAAGATGCCGGGGGATAAGACACCGGATAATGTCTTAAGAAGAAGAGATAGCGATGACCTGGGCAAAGATGCCGGATCCAAGCCTAAGGCCGGATAGATTAAACCGGTATCCTAAAATAAAAGAACCTGGCATGGTCCGTCAGATAGGATCCGCCAGACTATACCAGCTTCGGGGACTAATGTTGGGGGGATGACCCCCGGTATGCCAAAGGCATGCCAAACCGGATGGTTTGAGCCATCAAGATACCGGTTTAATGTTCGTACCGAAACTTAGAGATAAGAACTTAGCTAAGTGAAGCTAAGCCGGTATCCCCAAGAGGGGTATGCCGGAACCGGATAAGAAAGACACCGGGTTACCGGAAAGAAGAGCAGGTCGGCAGGACTGGTCAAAGATTCTCTCCAGAGCTAGAAGACAAGGATGAGCTAAGCAAAGTAGCTTTAAACGAAGGGCTGACGATAAAGAGAAGGATGACGGTCAAAGAAGCCGGAGGACGTCAGCATCCCTGATTAAAGAGGACTCCGGTGTCTTCTATGATTAAGGTAGCTTTGTAAAGTAGTTTGTCTAGTGGCGACTAAACCCTAGGTGCTCATTGCCGGTGATCGCCTGAGATCTTGGGGTTTGAGACCTTCTGATCCGATCATTGTGATCTCCTCCCTCTCCTCCTCAAGTTAACGTCGATCTTCCCCCCTCCCCCTCTCTCATGGCGCCTCCTTCATGGAAATGGAGGGTGATCTTTTCCAAAACCTCCGATCCGGGCCCTGTGGATCCTGAGGTGGTGGAGGGTGAACTGCATCTTTGGATTTTGAAAGACTGGATCACTCTTACGTCTGCATCTGGGACCCCGATCATTGGCAAATTTCTGATGAATGATGAATCCGTTGAGATCGGATCGGTGATTCATTTCTCTTCCTATCAAGCCAAGGTGGTTAGCTGCATACAATCACCTGACTTGGATCCAAAATGCACTGAGTCACGTGATCCATGTTTGGCTTATGAGTCACGTTCATACCCGCATCTGGTTAAGTCTTGGAAGATTTCATATTCTACCCATGCAGACTTGGATCGGGGAAGGATGAAGGCCTATGATGGTACTCTTTGTCTGTATGAAGATATCTTAATGCTGCAAAATGCTAAGGGCAGTAAAATTGGTGTCAGACCCAGGGAAAAACATGATGCTTTTAGTGTGGTTGCCAAGATTTATTTCTCGCAACATGTTGTCCGCTTGGGACTGCCACAGGTGTCAATTAAGATGTCTACCGGGGGCCTTGAACCTACTCATCCTGCTGATAAAGTCTCAACGGCTAATGTGGCTCCCTTGGCTGAGGACAAGGCGACGCAGATGGATGATGAAGCAAAGTCATTGTTGCAGAGGGACATTTCATGCGGTGAGGTTACCGGGAGGGATACTGACTGTCCCTCTTCGGTATATGCTTCTCTCAAATTGGGTCTTGACTTTTCACATGGAAAGAATTTTTCAAAGGATGTCAGGAGTAAGTTTCATTCAGCAGTGCACCCCTCTAGCAGTTCAGGTCATTTCATTATGGTAGTGTCCTTTGGAAGGGCAAATTTTCGAATGGATGAGGATCTGGTTGCTCTGGCTCTTGAAGCATGTCTTGGTGGTTTCTGTGGTGAGTTGTTGGTCTCTACTCTGAAGGATAGGGTTTTTTCTTTTGCTGTTGCCTCAAAGGCGGTTGGTTTTCATATTTTGAATCTCAAGAAATACAGATGTCAGCAATTTAAATGCTATTTCCATTTATGGGGTAGAGGTGGTCCAAACTGGATGAGGGAATTCTCCCTTTGGCAACAGGAATGTCAAACTGAATGGGTTCTTGTCAGTCCCTCCAAGAGGGCAATGCAACTTGGTCTTTCTGCTATGAACTCTGCGGCCCCAAAATCAATTGTTCGTAAGTCAGCGGGCCCTAGGAGGAACTTAGTGTTTGCTGATGATCTGTCTTACTCTGCTTGCAAGGGTTATCATAAGCCTGATACTAGCTGCAGTTCATCACAAAATACTGATCATGTTCAGGAACCATGCACTGATGACGCCTCGCAGGATATCACCTCTTTGAGCAAAGACACTAATGATCGGGCCTCTAATGATCCTATTCAATCACAGGCCGATGGTCATCAGCACATAGCACATGATGAAGCTTTTGAGCAAATGATTGATGATATGGCCTTTAAGGTATGGAAGTGTGGTAGATGTTTAAGTATGACTCACCTCAGTAGGGATTGCACTAATGACATCCGCTGTCGGGCTTGTTATAGTTATGGGCATATTAAAAAGCACTGTTATAAATCCTTAAGGCAAGTCAAGGCCCAAAAATGGGTGCCTAAGGCGCCAGGCCCATTACCGAAAGGGGAAACGTCTGGGGTTACCCCTGCCACTTCGGCTTCGTCCGACAAGGTTAATTCTTTTATTCCCCCGGTGGCTGTCGTCTTGCCGTCATCTAGTACTACTCCAAGCCTGCCGCCACCTAGTACTACTCCAAACCTAGATTCGTCGTCCTCCATGGCCGTGTTCGAGGTGGATCCTACGCCATGGCTGCCCTGGGGTCACCAAGTGATCGATGGCGGACCGACAAGGTTGCCGAGAACCTTCTATTATGCAGCTCAAGATCCGCTACTGTACCATCATGACTTCTGCATTGCTGTGGTTGAGCCAGTCCCGCCGCCGGCCGATGAAGTCTTCTGGAGGGAACAGGTGCTTAACTTCCTTGCTGGTCCTCTGAATCGCAATGTTCTTGATAATCAGCCGAGTCTTTTTGGAGCTGGTCTCTTCCAACTTAGTAGCCCCAATGCGGTCAATGCCCTTGTTCAGCATGGTCACTACCAGCTTCTCAACCGCTTTGTTCGTTTCATTAGAGCTGATGATGCTCCGCAGAATCATAGGGCAGCTTTGGGCTTTCGTAAGGGTTGGCTCATGTTTCTAGGCACACCGCCCGATTATCGTAATGATTTTGATATCTCCTCGGCTGTGTCAACCTTTGGGAAATTTCACTACTGGAACCGTGATGATCCGATTAAGGAGAGAATTCTTGTCTATGCATCTTTCAGCTCTCCAGCTTTGGTTCCTAGGGATGTTGTGTTTGGCAAGTTCTCAACAGTTGGGGGAGTTAAGGAGACGTGGACAGCACCGGTGTTCATATTGTCTGCGGAGTTTGCTGAGCAACTGCCTGCTGATGAAGACCCGATGCCACCTGATGGCAATCCGCATCCAATGCCAGGACACCTACAGCCGAATTTGAATATTTTTGTGGCGCCACAGTATCCAGAGATAGGCTGGGATGTAGTCCAGGAGCAACCTGTTGAGCCTGTGGAGGAGCATCTGCAGGATAACATGAATGTGATGGATGAACTGGGCATGGAGAATCAACAATCCATGGTGCTTAATTTGTCTGATAATTCTAGCGATTCAGTGAACATGGTTGGTGCTGCACAGGGTCCTGGTGCTTTTGATATTATACAGGTGGGCAGGGTGGAGTTTGGCCCGATCTTACCACCTCCTTTGATGTGGGATAGGCTGATGCACAGTCTTCTTCCAGAGTTATAAGCTAAGTCAATTCCCATATCTATGAGATTGTCTCCGTTCAGCTTTCTGAAGCGCAAGTGGGAAGCTGCTTTTGAATTTCAAAGCTTCTATGTGCATGATCGGGCAAATGATAAGAGAGTCGTGGTGACTGTCAAACCGCGTATTGTTGATGAGAACTTCTGTTTCTCTGCTCAAGCAATATCCTCAACTGATATGGCAGGGTCTACTGCTGTTGATGATAGTCAGAAAGCTATTGGTTGGGGCAAGGCTAAGGTTCTGGATGCTCCTGTAACTGATTCAGTGAATGAGATCGATGATGCTACATTGTGTATGCCTGTGCTTTCACCTATATCTTCTTGTTCGACCCCTGTCAACAAAACTGCTGTCCGAAGGAAGAAGCAGTCTGTGCCACTAGATCCGTCGTTTCAGCGTGTCACCCGAAGTGTATCAGTTAATAAGGGTTTTCGAGCAGCTCCACTTAAGGATCTGCAACCACAACCCAAGAAGCGCACGAGGAAGGTTGAGCCTTCTTCAGCTGTGCGAGATTTGATGAGGAGGACGCCTGTGGCGTCAGACAAGACTGACAAGGAAGCAGGAAGCTCTAAGACTGAATGAGCAGCCATGGTGTCTATTCCTGTGATGCAGCGCATTGGTGATCTTTTGCAGATGGACCCTGAAGATCTGACAGTGGCAAAGCTTAAAGCAGAGCCAAGTGTTGATGATGTCAAGCAACCTGAAGTTGATGATTAGTGGTCTTACTTTATTCCAAGGGCACTGTGGTGCTAGTCATGTTGTCTCTTTACATGTCCCTGTTTATTTCTGTGGCACTTGTCAGTTCAGTGTTAGTATGAACTCCAGAGTTGAGTGTGTGATATGGGTTGGCTACGCTAACTCATTGAAATGGTTCTTATTATGGTTTGGATAATGGATTGTCGCTTTTGGTCAGTATTGGGGTGGAATATTAGGGGTATCAATGCAGAAGCTAAGCAATTAAAGGTCAGAGAGAAAATGGAAGAAAGTAACTGTGCTATTTTATGTTTGCAAGAGACAAAGAAAGAATCTTTTGATCGCAAATTTATAAGGGGGTTTTGTCCACGCCGTTTTGATAATTTTGTTTGTTCTCCTTCTGTGGGGTCCTCTGGGGGAATGCTGGTTGTTTGGAATTCGGCAATGTTTACTGGGACTTTATTAGACCTACAGAAATTCGGCATAATTATAAAATTCACCTCGACTCATTCTAATCAGCAGTGGACCTTGGTTAATATTTACGGTCCATGTCAGGGGGAGGAAAGAGATAACTTTGTGCAATGGCTTTATAACCTGAATGTACCAGATGATGAGGATTGGTTATTCATGGGCGATTTTAATTTTATTCGCTCGCAAGATAATAGAAATAGACCAGGTGGGGATCTCAATGACATTTTCCTTTTTAATGAGATTATTAGTCATCTCGGTTTAACGGAACTACCACTTAAAGGAAGATCTTTCACGTGGTCTAACATGCAAACTGAGCCACTGTTGGAACAGCTTGATTGGTTTTTTACGTCGGTTAATTGGACAGATTCCTATCCTAATACAATGGTACATCCTCTTGCAAAAACCACATCGGATCATGTTCCATGTAATGTGTCTATACAGACCACCATTCCGAAAGTGCATTTGTTTCGTTTTGAGAACTTTTGGCCAGAGCAGCCTGGGTTTATGGAGTGTGTCACCTCTGCATGGCAACAAGAATATAGAGCACCAAATGCTGCAGCACTGCTTGTCAAGAAGCTAAAAGGGCTTAGATCAAGCCTTAAGAAGTGGAAAATGAGTTTGTCCAAGTTGAAAGATTTAATTGCTAGATGCAACATGGTTATATTATTTTTTGATAACTTGGAGGAATACAGGAACCTTTTTTTGCCTGAGGCAAATTTCAGAAAGTTAGTAAAACTGCACCAGGAAAAGTTATTGCATGCCCAGTATAGATACTGGAGGAAAAGGTGTACAATTAGATGGATGAAGCAAGGGGAGGAAAACACAAAATTCTTCCATGCTATGGCAACAGAGAGATACAGAAGAAATAGTATTGCCTCTTTAGTTTCTGATGATGGAAGGCAGGTCAGTAATCATGATGAGATGGCTGGCATGGTGTGGAGTTGTTACAAGGATCGTATGGGGTCTTCTAAGGGAATTGATATGAAATTTGATTTGAATGTTCTCTTGACTAAGGTTGATGGGTTAGATAATTTGGCTGCTCCTTTTACTACTGAGGAAATGGATTTGGTGGTTAAAAGGATGCCTGTTGATAAGGCCCCAGGGCCTGATGGTTTCAATGGATTATTCATGAAGAAGTGTTGGCAGATTATTAAGCATGACTTTTATAATCTTGCTAGTGAATTCTCACAGGGCAGCATAAATCTGGAGCATATTAACACTTCCTATATTTCTTTGGTTCCTAAAAAGCAGTCAGCAGAGAGTGTTAATGATTATAGACCCATCTCTTTGACAAATTGTTGTCTGAAGTTTCTCACCAAAATGGCAGCAGATAGATTTCAGAAGGTTATTATGCAGTGCATTCACAAAAATCAGTATGGTTTTATTAAAAGCAGAACAATTCATGATTGCCTTGCATGGACTTTTGAATATATACATCAATGCAAAGCTTCTAAGAAACCAGTTGTCATTTTGAAGCTTGATTTTGAGAAGGCTTTTGATACTATTGAACATGAGGTTATTTATGAGATTCTAAGGAAGAAAGGTTTCACTAAGGAATGGATTGCTTGGGTCAAAATGATTTTGGAATCTGGCATTTCTTCAGTTCTGATAAATGGTGTCCCTGGTAAGCAGTTCAAATGCAAAAGGGGAGTTCGGCAGGGAGATCCACTTTCTCCATTATTATTTGTGCTTGGGGCAGATTTGCTGCAATCAGTGGTGAATGATTTATTGCAGAGGGGTCTTATATCCTTGCCTATTCAAACTGGTGATCCAGACTTCCCAATCATACAGTATGCAGATGATACTTTGTTGATTGTGCCTGCTGATGCTGTTCAGCTATCTGTGCTCAAAATGGCTCTACAGGAGTTTAGCTCCTCCACAGGTTTGAAAGTAAATTTTCATAAGTCTTGCATGTTGCCTATAAATTTGTCAGAGGAGGAAGTGGCAGTGTTAGCAGCTGACTTTGGATGTAAGCTTGGTGTTATGCCTTTTACTTATCTAGGGTTACCTTTGGGTACAACAAGGCCAAATATGCAAGATCTTTTACCTATGGTTGATAGAATGGAAAGGAGATTATCTGCTAGTTCTTCTTTGTTAGCCTATGGTGGTAGACTACAGCTAATTCAGTCATGCCTCAGCTCTATGCCGATCTTCTTTCTTTGTTCATTAAGTATACATGTTGGCATTATTAAGCAATTGAATCGAATCATTAGGCAGTGCCTGTGGAGAAAGAAAAGGGGGGAATGTAATACCAGTCAGTCTTTGGCTTCATGGGAAATGATATGCAAACCCAAAAAGAGTGGAGGCTTAGGGATTTTGGATTTCAAGCTGCAGAATGAAGCCCTTCTTTTAAAGCAGTTGCATAAGTTCTTTAATCGTGAGGACTTACCCTGGGTGAAGCTGGTTTGGAATTATTATCCAGAGGGGGTGCCACATGTTTCAAAGCTTTGTGGGTCTTTTTGGTGGCGAGATGTAATGAAGTTGTCTGAGCTTTACAGATCTGTAACTTCGGTTAATATAAAGGATGGTGTCACAACTTTGTTTTGGGCAGATAAGTGGAATGGTGTTTGTCCTCAGGAGAGATTTCCCAGGCTTTTCTCTTACACAGTGAATCAGACGATATCTGTTAAGGAGGCTTTGCTTCTAACTGACATCAATGTTTTGTTTGAAAGGCCTTTGTCACAGCAGGCAGCCACTGAGCTTGTGGATTTGCAGGAGCTGATTCAAGGTGTGGTTTTGCAACCTGATGGAAAGGATGAATGGAAAACTATATGGAAGGATGGAACTTATTCTGCTAAACGTTTCTATCAGCATAGTTTCAGAGGATTTACCTGTAGTAAGGTATATGGATGGATCTGGAGGAGTCAATGTTTGCTGAAAATAAAAGTGTTTGCCTGGCTGCTAATTAGTGACAGGCTTAACACCAAGGACATGATTAAAAGAAGACATTGGAATGTCACGGATGAGTACCATTGTGTTCTTTGTCCTGCACATTGCTATGAGGACAGGATACATTTGTTCTTTGAATGTGTTTTTAGCATAAGGGTTTGGAACTACTTGCAGATTGATTGGTCGGTTGGGGATACAATTGAGGAGAAATTCATACATGCCAGGAAGGAGTTTGGGAAGCCATTTTTCACTGAGGTGGTTATCTTAGCAGCTTGGCACATTTGGAAACAAAGAAATGGTCTGATCTTCCAGCACACAAGACCTTCTTTCAGAGCATGGAGGAGAGATTTTATCCATGAAGTATCTCTGCATAAGCATAGGGTCAAACAGAAACATGTATCTCAGCTGCAGGCATGGATTGATGCTTTACCCTAGTTCTTTTGACCCTTTTCCTCTTTTTGTTTTTTGTACATTGCTAACTTTGTAACTTTGTTTATAAATAAATAAATTGCTGTGAGGCTTTGCCTCAAAGTTTCTCTCAAAAAAAAAAGTAGTTTGTCTAGTCAAAGATGCCATTAGGGTTTCTTGCCCTGTAAGCCACCTCTCCTCTATATAAGGAGAGGGGGCAGCCCCTCTTACGGGCGGACAGATGAACACAGAAGAACACCTGTACGAAGAAACTTGTAACCTGTTGAGATCAATAAAGAAGATGATCTAGAGCGAGTTCTTCCTTATGTCTTTCTTCTTCAACCTCTAGCCTTGGCTAAGTTCTTGAGGAAACCATCCGGAAGTTCATCCCATCTAATCACAAACCCTCCCCCGAATCCTCTTGCGTCCATTCGGCCCCAACCTAAGCCATCCTATGGCATCTGTTTGTTCACCACGACGACACATCTCATTTAAATCACTTTCTCAAGTAATCCAAGGTGAGGTGATGACATTAGTCTTCATGACCCCAGATGTTATTACTTGAGAATATTAAATCATTTTCCAAAGTAATATTTAAAGGGATTTCTAGTTTCGTGCCCCTGGTTCGTTAGTTGTAATCAGTTTTCCCCAGCCTCTTAACTTTTCCTCAGTTTTCCCCTCCCTCTAGTTTGAAACCCCTTGCAGAGGCTCGGACGGGAGGGTTGCCGTCTGGTCAGAGGCCTTCCGTTACCGGTGACATCTAGGGAGCCGCGGTGGTTTTGACTTGACCGTTGCTTTCGAAATGTGTTGACTATTGACTGGAAGAGCTGACCCAAAGCTTTCCCCTCCGTCCGAGACTGGAGGAGCTCACACACCGCCCCTCCGCCGCCACGCCATCCTGCCCACCTACCTTATGGCGTCGTCCGCCGCCGAGCCGGCCACGCCCCCACCACCACCCCCGGGCTCCGCCTCCACCAGATATGGATCTACCCCTGTCCTCTTTGTAATTCCGTCAGGTGTGCCGACTATTCCCGCCAGCCGTGGAGAAGATTGGGAATCGGAGGGACCTAACGCATGGATTCCATCTGGGTAAGCATCGTCTGCCTATCCCATGTGAATTAACGGTAGGCGGTTTTGAGCGCCAATCGTTGTTGCTCAACTAACTGCGTTGCTTTTCGAATAGGATGGATCCAGCGCTGGCTTTTCGGTTGGTGGTTAGGCTGGATTCTAGCTTTACGCGTGATTCTAAACGCTGTAAGACTGGGTTTAACTTCCCTGCGGTGGTTGCAACCACCATCTCGTTAACGGATTTCAAAGCTAACATCTACGATAACTACACCTGGAGCTCTCTCGATGCGGTTCATTTCGAATATTTCAACAGCTCGGAGGGAAGATTTGTTCCACTAATTTCCGAAGACGATCCGGGAATTCTTTTTGCTTTGAATGCTTCTTGCCGGTTCGGTAAAATTCGTATCCATGTGGACAGGGGCCGGGCATCATCCGGTGTCGGGGCATCATCAGGTGGTCGGGCATCATGTCTCTCTCTGCTGCTGCCTCGCTAATAGTGTGCGTCGTGGCGCTCCTTGTAGGTCCACAACAGCACCATCCGTCCCCGGTGCTAGTGGTAGCCGGATCGTTCGTACGGTCGATGTGGAGGACGATGCGGACATTGAGGATCAGCCTCCTCAAGATGATGAGGATGAGTTGATGTTTCCTGAATTGGTAGATCGATGCGATAAGCGTGCAATGGAGGATCAATACATGGAAGATATGGCTTTTGGTGCCGGATTTGATGACACTGATGATGAAGAGAAGAATGAGAATGATGACAACCTCGTTTTAGCCGATTACGAAGGTGAAGACTTGCCAACAATTGAGTGGAACAGGGAGAATCCCCAGCTTGTAGAAGGCACCGTGTTTCAAACGATGATGGACTGCCGTAATGCAATTACTACATATCACATTCTCACTAAGAATAATTTTGAGGTTATTAAAAGTGAGCCGGGTAGGTTCACAATTAAATGCCCATACCTAAGGTGTAAGTTTTGGCTGCATGCATCCACAATGCGCGAAGCAGCTTGGTTCTGGTACTACGCCAACCAGTTGTGTATTTAGATCACGGTGTAAAATTTGTTATCTATTACTGACATCCCTTATCATTATGTTTCAGATAAAGAAGAATAAGGAGATCCATAGGTGTCCACCTCTAGGGGGAGAGCCAGAGCTGAAAACAAAGCTAGCGAAGACTAGGTGGTTGGCAGATGTAATCCTAGATTAGCTGAGAGAAAATCCTTCACTTGGTCCAACAGCACTCGTAAAAAAGGTTGTTGAGAAGTATAAAATGGAAGTACCTTACATGAGGATGTTCTATGCAAAGGAAATGGCTCTTGACAAGATCAATGGTCCATGGAAAATGAAAGCTTTCAGTTGCTTTACAATTTCAAAGCTGAAGTGGAGATGGCTAGTCCAGGCAGTGTTGTAGCGATAGACAAGCATACAGTTCCCTACAAATTGAAAAGCGGGAAGGTAATGCACAAGGAATGTTTTAGAAGGGCTTTTTTTGTTTCAAAGCTTGCTGAAAAGGCTTTTTGGACGGTTGCAGGCCTTATTTGGCCGTGGATGCATCAGCTCTTCATGGCAGGTTTAAAGGACAGCTAGTTGCTGCTACTGCAGTTGATGGACATAATTGGATGTTCCCTGTTGCTTATGGGGTTTTGGAGGTTGAGTCACAGGAAAGTTGGACTTGGTTTCTGCAGAATTTGCGCGGCCTTATAGGTCATCCACCAGGACTTGTTATCCACACAGACGCTTGCAAAGGTTTGGAGACTGCTGTAGAAGCAGTATTCCACGGAGTGGAGCATAGGGAATGTATGCGACACTTGGTACAGAATTTTACAAAGAAATTCAAGGGTAAAGTTTTTACTCGACAACCTATGGCCAGCTTCATACACATGCAGCTCTAGGAAGCATATGTTTCATTTGGATGTGTTGTATAAACAAAAACCTGGGGTGAAGGAGTACTTGGATGAACATCATGGTAGGGTGTGGTCAAGAAGCCAATTCAATGAAATTTGCAAGGTAGACTATGTAACAAGTAACCTTGCGGAGAGTTTCAATTCAAAGGTCAAGTCATTGAAAGGGCTTATGCTGTGGCAAATATTTGATAAGATTAGGCGAGATGATCATGATAAAGATCGATCTGCGTCAAAGAATTGCATCCACAAATTATGTTGGCCATCTCATGCTCCCATCTTTGATTAAGTCTTTGCATGCCAGGGCAAAACAATTGAGGATACAATGCGTCAGAAAAGGAATGGAGGCTGAGGTAACCTACACTGACAAAGAAAACAGGCAGTGGAGGTATCCAGTGAGTTTGGTTGATAGGACATGCCATTGTAGGGGATGGCAGATCCGTGGGATACCCTGCATACATGCATTGTTTTTCATGAGTGTTATAGGGGGTGAAGATGGTGAAGTTGATCAGTATGTGTCAGAGTATTTCTCTGTTGCCAAATTTAGGGCTGCATATGCTATGAATGTTCCTACCTTGTTGTGAAAAGACCAATGGATGAAAGTCGATCCAGACTTCAAACTGTACTCTCCAGTATTGACTAGACCGGCAGGTAGGCCGAGGAAGAATAGGATCAGAGCTAGTGCAGAGGGTGGTGCACCGATTCGAAAACGTAAGTAAAAACGTTGTGGAATCCCTGGACACATTGCTAGGCTTTGTAAAAATGGAGTTGACCCAGCTTTTGGAATGGAAGATCAGGCGGGAGCAGAAAATGCAGAGGAGAATGAAGCAGCAATTCAACTTGAGATTGAAGCAGCAGTTCAACATGAGGAGATTGAAGCAGCAAATGCAGAGGAGATTGAAGCAGCAGTTCAACATGAGGAGATTGAAGCAGCAAATGCAGAGGAGATTGAAGCAGCAGTTCAACATGAGGAGATTGAACCGATGGATCGAGAGCGGGGGGAACAGATGGATGTAGAGCTGCTTGAACCATTGGATGGAGAGCAGAGGGAACATATGGATGTAGAATGGCTTCAACCGATGAGTCTAGAGGAGAGGGAACAGTATAGTCGAGAATGCCACGAAAGTAGTAAGGCCATGATAGAAGGTAACTTCGAAGAGTACATGGCAGAAGAAAAAGCACAAGCTTTGCAGAAGAAGAAGAACAAGAAAGAGGGAAAAAGGAAGGTAGACACCGGTAATATCCCTGTTAGGGTTACCCGGAGTAAGGTGGTGGCCCCGGCGAGTCACACCAGGAGAAAGAGAAAGATTTTATTCTGAACAACTAATTTGAATTTGTATGAACAATTTGTATTGGGGTTCCCTTTGTATTGGCGATCCCTTTGTGTTGAACAATTTGTATTGGGGTTCCCTTTGTATTGAGGATGCCTTTGTGTTGAACAATTTGAATTTGTATGAACAATTTGAATTTGTATGAACAATTTGTATTGGGGATGCCTTTGTGTTCAACAATTTGAATTTGTATGAACAATTTGTATGCCACATTTAAGCCACATTTATCATTTTCTCTAGGGTTTAGGGTTTTAGGGTTTTAGGGTTTTAGGGTTCAATTCAAAATAATTCAAGACATGGTGGAACCTTCCCATGGAGCCTTGTTATGTTACCTACAACCTAGAGAAATAATAATGGAAAAGGAAATATAGAGATATGAAGTTTTTATGCCAAAAGCTTCAAAACCACTTCCTAGTCCATGAGCTACTAGATATGAAGATGCAGGGCTTTCTGCTCAATACACCTCCCAAATACCCACTATGCTTACAAAATTTGTCCAAATGAGTCCAAATTCGTCACACTTGTGTATCTTTGAGTTGCAAACAATATCTAGTCTGCCAAAATGTAATATATTGTTCAAATAACACAATTTTATAATTTTTATGCCAAAAGCTTCAATTTCCCTTAGTCCCTTTATTATTTGGGTGCCCCTGTTTTACTTAGTGTTACTCAGCTTTCCCCTCCGGGCCCACTTGTTTTACTCAGTCCTACTCAGCTTTGCCCTTCCGATAAACATTTCCTCACTTTTCCCCCTCTTAGTTCTACTCAGTTTTCCTAACTTGTACTCACTAGCTGATCTCTGATTGGTCGAGATGTATGTCACATGGATCTTGGTTGGTTGAAAGCTCAACGAACGCTTGCACCGTTCGATCATTTATGATCGGACGGCTTGTATCTCTCTCTCTACCACGATGGACGCATACGGAGACAAGAGCAGAGCACATACCTACCAACCCTGGCAGTCGCATATTCCAGTCGCATCTTCCTCTCTCGTATTTCCTCTCTTACTCCGGCGGTCGTGGCGGCGCGGATCTAACCGTGCGTGCGGCGGCGTGCGATGGCGCGGATCTAACCGTGCGTGCGGCGGCGTGCGGCGGCGCGGATCTAACCGTGCGTGCGGCGGCGTGCGGCGGCGTGCGGCGGCGCGGATCTAACCGTGCGTGCGGCGGCGTGCGGCGGCGCGGATCTAACCGTGCGTGCGCCGTGGATCTAAGAGTGCCGGTGAGGATCTGACCGTCAGAAATAGTTGAAATGTCTCTCCTTGTCTCACTTTCGATTCTATTCTCAGATCTGTTGAATGATGAAGAACACCAAGACGGCGGCCGTGCCGACAGTGGTCATCGATGCCACGAACATTGAAACCATCGCCTACAACATCGCTTCGATGGCGCAGACCCAGCCTTCAATGTCGGAGCCCGTTGATGTCTCACTTCCGGTGCCGAGAGTGCGAATCGATGCCAAGACGATTGAAGCCATCGTCTACAACCGCGCTGCAAAGCCGCCGATCCAGCCCTCCGCAGATCCGTCGCTGATGAAGTACACCAAGACAGCGGCGGTTCCGACAATGGTCATCGATGCCACGAACATTGAAGCCATCGCCGATAACATCGCTTCAACGGCGGATGGCGCAGATGACCACCCCTCAGCCGCCTCGTCGTCCCGGCCTTTCTTGCCCATCACTGCGCGGCCGTGTTCGACGCCGCAAATTGGGATAAATTATGATAAATTTGTATTTTCCAATTTCCAATTGGGATAAAATTGTTCGAACTACTACCTCCGTCTCAAAAAAAGCTTCTCCATGTTCTTGATGTGTCCATGTACATCCGTATGTATGATTTGAATTCTATCCCAACTTGATTGGGAAGATATTGATATGTATTTGATCCGGAGGCTGGTACATGCTTTCACTTTTGGGATCCCTTCACTTTTATAAAATGTTCATGCATGCTAAAATTATCGTGCGCATTACTTACCACAAATAGGAAATTGTACACCAAAATACAGTGCTTAGAGCCACAACAAAATACAGTGGCTAGAGCCATCTACTGAATAACAATTCTATACTAAATCGTCTACCATAACCACATAACTGCTAGGACAGGGATGACACCTAATAAAACTGCACAGATGAATCTACTTTTCTCCTCTCCCATCACTTTAAGTTCATGTTCTAGATTTTCTACCACTTGATCAAATACGGCAAGATCTGTCTCAACTCTCAACTTCTCCTTGCGAATAAGCTCTGAATTCTTCTTTTCTTCCTCCACAATACGCTTCAGCTCGAATATCATCAGGTTTTTACGAGCCAATTCATCACCTAAATTGGCCACCTTCTCCTCCAAATCCATCCTCTGGCTACACTACTGGGTTGATTCATCTTGGTATGCAATGTACCATGGATCATCGGCTTGCCTGGCTAACTGTAACAATAATGGAAAAAAGAACAACTGAAATCACTCCAACAGGCCATGGCGGAACTTCAAATTCAACGGTAGTACAGAGAGCTAAAGCTAGATACCTGCACTTCCGACGAGGTAGGAGAAGTAGAACGTGGCCACGACATGATCGAATCGCCACCCTCGCCGGTGTACCCGCTACGACCAGACATTGAGGACTATTTCGTACCCGCAAACTCCAATAAATTACGGGAACCGAATCGATTAGGGGGCGGGGGAGGTAGAAGCGGAGGTCTTACCAAGCTATACCAATTGGTGCGCGGAACAAATCCCGGTCGTCGTGGGCGGCGGATCTGCTTGCGGCGGACTTTCCTGCGGTGGGTACAATGCGTGCGGACGAAAGAAGTGTTGGAGCCGTGGTTGACGTGCAGCGCCGCAGTTCATCCGCCGCCGCCGGGGGACAGAGCTGGCGGCGCGGCGAGGCGCCGACGATGGCTGCTCCGTCCGACGGTGGGGAACGAGCTGCCAGCGGTTATCCGGTCTAGCTTAAGAATAATTAATTAGCGAACTTGTTGCTTCTCTCTATGATATTCTCTAAAGACATATATCAGAGCGGCAATATGTGAGTTTTCCTGAAAAATAGACGACCCCACTCGGTCATTGGCTGCGGAGGCCCCACGGAGCGGCAATATATGATTTTCTCTAAATAAATAGATGACCCCACCGGTCATTGGCTGCGCAGCCCCACGGAGCGGCAATATATGATTTTTTCTCTCTAAATAAATAGACGACCCCACTGGTCATTGGCTGCGGCAGCCCCACAGAGCGGCAATATGTGTCTTTTCCTGAAAAATAGACGACCCCACTAGTCATTGGCTGCGGAGGCCCCACAGAGCGGCAATATATGATTTTCTCTAAATAAATAGACGACCCCACTGGTCATTGGCTGCGGCATCCCCACAGAGCGGCAATATATGTGAGTTTTCCTGAAAAATAGACGACCCCACTGGTCATTGGCTGTGGAGGCACCACAGAGCGGCAATATATGAGTTTTCCTGAAAAATATACGACCCCACCGGTCATTGGCTGCGGCAGCCCTATAGAGCGGCCCCATTTGTCATTGGCAGCACCGCGTATAAAATCATGAAATAAAACGGCCCACACGTCAGCGATAGATGGATGGCTGCTCCGACGTGTCTCCCGACCCTACCCGTCGGGGAGGAGCTGCCCCCGTGCGGCCCCACCCGGTCGGACTAACGGTCAAGGCCTCCGACCTGACGGCTACCGGCCGTTCCAGCACTTGTGCGTGTTTCAAACTAGAGGAGGGGAAAACTGAGGAAAAACTAAGGGACCGGGGAAAACTGAGTACAACTAACGAACCAGGGGCACGAAACTAGAAATCCCATATTTAAATTGTATGAGATGTAGTATCTCATTTAAATCATTTTCCCAAATGAATAAATATGAAGTGGTGACTTTGGTCAACATGACTTCATACTTTATTTGAGGAGATTACATCTTAGTAATATTCAATGAGAGGAAATTACTTTTCAAAAGAAATGAATGGAAAACCCTAGTATTATGTTGGGTGATGATTGTGATGATAATAGATCATCTTGTGTGGCAAATAGAATACTTAAGTATTGTTTGGTGATTGTGTACCTCGTATTCATTTATAGACGCTAGTACCGAGTGCTACGAGGAAGAAGAAGTCTACAAAGAGGAAGAAGAAAACTTTGATCACTATACCACTCAAGGCAAGTTATTACTAACGCAAGCTATACTCTTGCAAGCTACCCTAGTGCAAGCTCTACTAGAGCAAGGCACCATTACAAAGTTATTTTGTGCTTAAGGATTCCAATCCCAAGTTTTTATCTTGCAAGCTTTTACTATTGGTTATCAAAGTTTATTTGTTCATAGTTCACTTTGGTCTAGATATGGAGTGTTACAATAGCATCCAATTTAGCCTAGAGAGCTACAAGTTAGTTAGCACCCCTCATGACTAGTTGCTAGTGCTAAAACTAAAATTGACTACTCTAGATGGGAACATGTGAATCAAATGACTTTGAAAACCTTAGAATGATGAGTCATTCTATTGAAAGTTTTGAAGGTGAATATGACTTGTGAATGACATGGTGAATTGGACAAAAACTGATGGTTGGGTTCGGATGCGATACCATTCCAATTTTAGAGTACCCCCAAAATACCTGATCATGAGTAGGGCTTAACTGGAAATTTATGTGCTTTAGTATGGGTTCCCTCTAAACAAGCGTCATAGGGGTTATGTCGAGGCTGCCTCCGTGAAATGTGAAATGACGTGAAAATGAGGTGAATGTCCTACCCAAGCCCCGTGCAGTTCCCAGGATGGCGGTTTGCCATGGCTGGGAGGCCAAGCTCATTGGGAGAGGTGCCTATACTAGGGTAGGTATGTGAAAGGTTATGGTTGGTAGTCCGCACACTGAGTGTGATAAATCAGGACCAGTTACCCCTAACGGATTATTGCAAATATTGTGGCAAAAGTGTGCAACCTCTGCAGAGTGTAAACCTATTCGAATAGCCGTGTCCGCAGTTATGGACGGTTGGAATAGCCGTGTCCGCAGTTATTGTGGCAAAAATGTGACATGTGACGGGTGACTTGTGACTTGAACTTGAAAAGTGAATTTGACTTGATCACAACAGAGTTGTGGGAATGACACTAATGTTCCCACTTGAGTTAGTTAGGCAAACAAAGAGTCTTTTACTACTAAGTGCTTATGAAATAAAACTGGCTTTATGCAAATGAACCTAGAGCTTAGAACCCCATTGCTATAGATAATAGTGCTTACACTAGTATTAGTTTGCGAGTACTTTAAAGTACTCATGGCTTTGTCCCTGGCTATTCAAATGGCCAGACTATGAAGAGGAGCACCAGTACCAAGAGGATGGACAGCAGGACGTCTATGATAACTAGGACTACCTCCTGACGTCAAAAGTTGCCTGTGGAACAGATGGACCGCTACTACGTTTCTTCCGCTGTGTGTTTTGTAATTGGATCTCTAGATCCACTATTGTTGTAAGACTGGATCATGTGATCCCTTGTTGTAAGACGATTATGGTTTGTAATGAATGATGTTCTGTGATATCAATCTATTATGTCTCGCAAAAACAATATTCCTGGGATTGCGATGTATGGCATAACAGGCATCTGTAATTAAAAATCCGGGTGTTGACAAGTTGGTATCAGAGCCATTGTTTGACCTTAGGAGGCCCTAGTTAGAATGGACGTCTGAAAAACTTAGTTTCAAAACAAATGAAGTGAATATTTATGAAAACTTATTCTCACTCTTATCCTTGAGATCATTTCAAAAAGAGAAATCCATGCTCTACTTTTCCTTGTAATGCTACTTAAAATTTGGCACACTTGATCACTTCTCTAACTTACTCATCCTAATTGCTCACAGATGGACTACCACTATGAGTCCTATCAGCTTGGCCACGGAGGAGACCTAATGTTCGAGAAGGATTTGGAACAACTAGTTGAATATTTAGGACGCCCGTATCCCGAGTTTTTTGGAGTGCCACTCAATAATCAGTCGGGAAGACAACCTCAGTGGGAAGTTACTGCAGATCTGAGAGGAAAGCTAGGAGCCCCAATTTGGAAAACCATATGGTTTTCGGTAAAGGGAAACACTTGGAAGGAAGGGATAGCCAAAGCCATGCAGGAAGCACTTGCCCGTCTGTGTGGACAGAATGTGAACACGATCAAGAACACTCGTTTCTTTTACTACCCAATACATGACCCCATGGGAAGGCCAATAACCATGCCACCACACCCGGAGATGAACCACTATGTTGCATACCTGGACTTCATGTTGTACAAGACCCGCAAGGAGTTGGACAACGCTCGCGCCTTTCGCCAAGCACATTACCCCTGAAGACGAAGAACCTGCCATTCCGTATGAAGAGTGGTATCACTAGAGCACTCGGGTAGGTGTGAGTTTGTATCTGTCCCCTTGTATCGTAGAACGAATGAATGGTTGTTAAAACCAACGGTGTGTTAGTTTTGTAATGTGTGATGTTTGGTATGAATGAAAAAGTGTTGTTGGTTTTTACCCCCTCAACAACTACTCAAGTTTTGAAACTTATCAAATTTAAACCAAACAAACCATAGAAAATTCCCTCTTATCTTATGATCTACCTCAAATATTCAGATGGCCCCTCCAACCCGCAGCACCAACCAAGATGCAATGTTGCAGATGCTACAAATGATGATGGCAGACAGAGAAGTTGAAAGAGCTGAACGACAAGCCAACCTTGTCGTACTGCAGCAGCTTGCCCAGAACAACCAAGGACATGGAAATCAGGATCATCCTGGATCCAAGTTGAAGAATTTCCAGAACACTAACCCTCCCATGTTCAGCAAGGCGGAAGAGCCGTTAGATGCAGATGATTGGCTCCAAACAATGGAGAACAACCTGGAAGTTGCAGGAGTTGAAGCTGCAGAGAAAGTATTGTTTGCCACCCATTACCTGTCAGGACCTGCCAGAGCCTGGTGGACAAGTGCCCGTGCAATGAATGCAGGACAGATGATGACCTGATAAGACTTCAAACTCAAGTTCAGCAAGTACCATGTGCCCCCAGGTTTGATCAAGAAGATGAGGGATGACTTCAGAGAACTCAAGCAAGGAAGGATGTCCGTGGTGTGATGTCTACGCACGCTTCTATTCCTGTAGACAGTGTTGGGCCTCCAAGAGCAGAGGTTTGTAGAAAAGCAGCAAGTTTTCCTTAAGTGAATCACCCAAGGTTTATCGAACTCGGGGAGGTAGAGGTCAAAGATATCCCTCTCAAGCAACCCTGCAATTACGATACAAGAAGTCTCTTGTGTCCCCAACACATCTAATACACTTGTCAGATGTATAGGTGCACTAGTTCGGCGAAGAGATAGTAAGATGCAAGTGATATGGATGAATATGAGTGGTAATAACAATCTGAAATAAATATGGCGGCAAGTAAACATGTAACAGAACTTGTTGGAAACGGTGTTTCAATGCTTAGAAACAAGGCCTAGGGATCATACTTTCACTAGTGGACACTCTCAACAATGATCACATAAATAAATAACTTCTCTTCACTTGTGCTACTTCAAACACTCTCTTGTTGGATAATAAACACCATTCATTGTGTAGGGCTACAAGAGCACCCTCAAGCCGGAGTAAACAAGCTCCACAACATTCGGAGTTCATATTAAAGTAACCTCTAGAGTGCATAATAGACCGTTGCAATTTAGACCGAGTACTAACATAGCATACACACTGTCAACAATAGCTATGAAAGGGGAATAGACCGCATCAATACTATCATAGTAATAGTTAACTTCATAATCTACAAGAGATTACAATCATAACCTACGCCAAGTACTACATGATGCACACACTCGTCAACATTACATCATGGAGGAGGAATAGACTACTTTAATAACATCACTAGAGTAGCACATAGATTAATAGTGATACAAAGCTCATGATCACATAAAGATCACACCATGGGAGAGAGAGAGATGAACCACATAGCTACCGGTAGAGCCCTCAGCCTCGGGGGAGAACTACTCCCTCCTCATCATGGGAGACAGCGATGGCGATGAAGATGGCGGTGGTGTCGATGGAGATGACTCCGGGGGCAATTCTCCGTCCCGACGGCGTGCCGGAACAGAGACTTCTGTCCCCCGAAACGGAGTTTCGCGATGGCGGCGGCGTCCCTGGAGTCTTTCTGGAATTTCGTCAATTGGTGTAGGGTTTTTACGTCGCGAGGGGTTAAATAGGCGAAGAGGCGGAGTCGGAGGGGCCAGGGGGCTCCCTCCTCATAGGCTGGCGCGCCCCCCTCCAAGCCGCGCCGCCCTATGGTCTGGGGGCCCTGGGCCTCCTCTCCGGCTCCCCTTCGGTGTCCTGGTCCGTCTCGGTGAAATATGATGTTTTGCCTTTGTTTCGTCGAATTCCGAGAATATTGCCCGAACAGCCTTTCTGGAACCAAAAACAACAGAAAACAGGAACTGGCACCTTGGCATCTCGTTAATAGGTTAGTTCCGGAAAATGCACCAAAACGATATAAAGTATGGATAAAACATGTAGATATTGTCATAAAACTAGCATGCAACATAAGAAATTATAGATACGTTGGAGACGTATCAAGCATCCCCAAGCTTAGTTCCTACTCGCCCTCGAGTAGGTAAACAATAAAAAGAATAATTTCTGAAGTGACATGCTACCAACATAATCTTGATCATACTATTGTAAAGCATATGAGATGAATGAAGTGACTCAAGGCAATGGTAAAGATAATGACTAAACAACTGATCATATAGCAAAGACTTTTCATGAATAGTACTTTCAAGACAAGAATCAGTAAGTCTTGCATAAGAGTTAACTCATAAAGCAATAAATTCTTAATAAGAGGTTTTGAAGCAACACAAAGGAAGATTTAAGTTTCAGCAGATGCTTTCAACTTCAACATGTATATCTCATGGATGTATATCTCATGGATGATTGTCAACACAAAGTAATATGATGAATGCAAATAAGCAAGTATGTAGGAATCAATGCACACAGTTGACACAAGTGTTTGCTCCTAAGATAGAAAGAAGTAGGTGAACTGACTCAACATAAAGTAAAAGAATGGACCCTTCGCAGAGGGAAGCATGGATTACTGTTTTTGTGCTAGAGATTTTCATTAAGAAAACATAGAAACAATTTTGTCAACGGTAGTAATAATTCATATGTGTTATGCATAAGGCATCCTATAAGTTGCAAGCCTCATGCATCGAATACCAATAGTGCTCGCACCTTGTCCTAATTAGCTTGGATTTACATGGATTATCATTGCATAACATATGTTTCAACCAAGTGTCACAAAGGGGTACCTCTATGCCGCCTGTACAAAGGTCCAAGGAGATAGATCGCATTTGATTTCTCGTTTTTGATAGATCTCAACTAAGGACATCCACACCGGGACAACATAGAAAACAAATAATGGACTCCTCTTTAATGCATAAGCATTCAACAACAGATAATATTCTCACAAGAGATTGAGGATTAATGTCCAAACTGAAACTTCCACCATGATTCATGGCTTTAGTTAGCGGCCCAATGTTCTTCTCTAACAATATGCATACTCAAACCATTTGATCATGATAAATCACCCTTACTTCACACAAGACGAACATGCATAGCATCTCACATGATATTCAATAAAGGTGTAATAGTTGATGGCGTCCCCAGAAACGTGGTTACCGCTCAACAAGCAACTTATAAGAAATAAGATACATAAGCAACATATTCAATACCACAATAGTTTTTTAAGCTATTTTCCCATGAGCTATGTATTGCAAAGACAAGGAATGAAATTTTAAAGGTAGCACGCAAGCAATTTACTTGGAATGGCAGCAAAATACCACGTAGTAGGTAGTTATGGTGGACACAAATGGCATAAGTTTTGGCTCAAGGTTTTGGATGCACGAGAAGCATTCCCTCTCAGTACAAGGCTTTGGCTAGCAAGGTTGTTTGAAGAAAACTCAAGTATGAACCGGTACAGCAAAGCTTACATAAGAACATATTGCAAGCATTATAAGACTCTACATTGTCTCCTTGTTGTTCAAACACTTCACCAGAAAATATCTGGACTTTAGAGAGACTAATCATGCAAACCAAATTTCAACAAGCTCTATGGTAGTTCTCCACTAATAGGTTCAAACTACATGATGCAAGAGCTTAAACATGATCCACTTGAGAGCTCAAAACAATTTCCAAGTATCAAATTATTCAAGACAATATACCAATTACCACATGAAGCATTTTCTGTTTCCAACCAAATAACAATGAACGAAGCAATTTCAACCTTCGCCATGAACATTAAAAGTAAAGCTAAGAACACCAGTGTTCATATGCAACAGCGGAGCGTGTCTCTCTCCCAAACAAAGAATGCTAGGATCCGGTTTTATTCAAACACAAACAAAAACTAAAAACATACAGACGCTCCAAGTAAAGCACATAAGATGTGACAGAATAAAAGTATAGTTTCACTAGAGGTGACCTGATAAGTTGTCGATGAAGAAAGGGATGCCTTGGGCATCCCCAAGCTTAGATGCTTGAGTCTTCTTGAAATATGCAGGAATGAACCACGGGGCATCCCCAAGCTTAGACTTTTCACTCTTCTTGATCATATTGTATCATCCTCCTCTCTTGATCCTTGAAAACTTCCTCCACACCAAACTCAAAACAAACTCATTAGAGGGTTAGTGCATAATCATAAATTCACATATTCAGAGGTGACACAATCATTCTTAACACTTCTGGACATTGCTCAAAGCTATTGAAAGTTAATGGAACAAAGAAATCCATTCAACATAGCAAAAGAGGCAATGCGAAATAAAAGGCAGAATCTGTCAAAACAGAACAGTCCGCAAAGACGAATTTTTTAGACGCACTTAACTTGCTCAGATGAAAAAGCTCAAATTGAATAAAAGTTGCGTACATATCTGAGGATCACACACAAAAATTGGCAGATTTTTCTGAGTTACCTACAGAGAGGTCTACTCAAATTCGTGACAGCAAGAATTCTGTTTCTACGCAGTAATCCAAATCTAGTATCATCCTTACTATCAAAGACTTTACTTGGCACAACAATGCAATAAAATAAAGATAAGGAGAGGTTGCTACAGTAGTAACAACTTCCAAGACACAACAAAACAGTAGCAAAATAAAACATGGGTTATCTCCCAAGAAGTGCTTTCTTTATAGCCATTAAGATGGGCTCAGTAATTTTAATGATACTCTCGCAAGAAATAAGAGTTGAAGCAAAAGAGAGCATCAAAAGCAAATAAGAAACTCTTTTAAGTCTAACCCACTTCCTATGAAAAGGAATCTTGTAAATAAACAAATTCATGAAGAACAATGTGACAAGCATTGGAAGATAAAACACGAGTAACTTCAAAATTTTCACCATGTAGAGAGGTGTTTTAGTACCATGAAAATGTCTACAACCATATTTTCCTCTCTCATAATAATTTCCAATAGCATCATGAACAAACTCAACAATATAACTATCACATAAAGCATTCTTATTCACATGCATAAAATTATCATTACTCTCCACATAAGCATAATCAATTTTATTAGTAAAAGTGGGAGTAAAACTATCACAACCATCATTGTAATCATCATAAATTGCATGCATGGTATAATCATAATAAACTTTATCCTCCATAGTAGGTGGCACCAAAATACCACTATCATTATAATCATCATAAATGGGAGGCAAAGTATCATCAAAGAAAATTTTCTCCTCAAAACTTGGGGGACTAAAAATATCATGCTCATCAAAACCAGCTTCCCCAAGCTTAAATTCTTCCATAGCATTAGCAATAATAGTGTTCAAAGAGTTCATGCTAATAACATTGCTGCAACTATTTTGCAAACAAAGTTCCATGGGTTTTTTAATTCTCTCTTCAAACACATCATGTCCTAATTCAATATAAATTTCATAAAGATCTCTAATTTTTTTGTTGTTTTCCATTAAGCCTAACTAGTGAAAAATAAAAACAAGAAACAAAAAGATATAATTGCAGGATCTAAAGGAAATAGCTTCGAGCACTCACACACCGGCAACAGTGCTAGGAAATAGCTTAGTAGTCGGAGGATGTGAATAACTTTTACCTTACCTCCCCGGCAACGGCGCCAGAAAATAGCTTGATGTCTACGCACGCTTCTATTCCTGTAGACGGTGTTGGGCCTCCAAGAGCAGAGGTTTGTAGAACAGCAACAAGTTTCCCTTAAGTGAATCACCCAAGGTTTATCGAACTCAGGGAGGTAGAGGTCAAAGATATCCCTCTCAAGCAACCCCGCAATTACGATACAAGAAGTCTCTTGTGTCCCCAACACACCTAATACACTTGTCAGATGTATAGGTGCACTAGTTCGGCGAAGAGATAGTAAGATGCAAGTGATATGGATGAATATGAGTGGTAATAACAATCTGAAATAAATATGGCGGCAAGTAAACATGTATCAAAACTTGTTGGAAACGGTGTTTCAATGCTTAGAAACAAGGCCTAGGGATCATACTTTCACTAGTGGACACTCTCAACAATGATCACATAAATAATTAACTTCTCTTCACTTGTGCTACTTCAAACACTCTCTTGTTGGATAATAAACACCATTCATTGTGTAGGGCTACAAGAGCACCCTCAAGCCGGAGTAAACAAGCTCCACAACATTCGGAGTTCATATTAAAGTAACCTCTAGAGTGCATAATAGACCATTGCAATTTAGACCGAGTACTAACATAGCATACACACTGTCAACAATAGCTATGAAAGGGGGAATAGACCGCATCAATACTATCATAGTAATAGTTAACTTCATAATCTACAAGAGATTACAATCATAACCTACGCCAAGTACTACATGATGCACACACTGTCAACATTACATCATGGAGGAGGAATAGACTACTTTAATAACATCACTAGAGTATCACATAGATTAATAGTGATACAAAGCTCATGATCACATAAAGATCACACCATGGGAGAGAGAGATGAACCACATAGCTACCGGTAGAGCCCTCAGCCTCGGGGGAGAACTACTCCCTCCTCATCATGGGAGACAGCGATGGCGATGAAGATGGCGGTGGTGTCGATGGAGATGACTCCGGGGGCAATTTCCCGTCCCGGTGGCGTGCCGGAACAGATACTTCTGTCCCCCAAAACGGAGTTTCGCGATGGCGGCGGCGTCCCTGGAGTCTTTCTGGAGTTTCATCAATTGGTGTAGGGTTTTTACGTCACGAGGGGTTAAATAGGCAAAGAGGTGGAGTCGGAGGGGCCAGGGGGCTCCCTCCTCATAGGCTGGCGCGGCCCCCCTCCAGGCCGCGCCGCCCTATGGTCTGGGGGCCCTGGGCCTCTTCTCCGGCTCCCCTTCGGTGTCCTGGTCCGTCTCGGTGAAATATGATGTTTTGCCTTTGTTTCGTCGAATTCCGAGAATATTGCCCGAACAGCCTTTCTGGAACCAAAAACAACAGAAAACAGGAACTGGCACCTTGGCATCTCGTTAATAGGTTAGTTCCGGAAAAAGCATCAAAACGATATAAAGTATGGATAAAACATGTAGATATTGTCATAAAACTAGCATGGAACATAAGAAATTATAGATACGTTGGAGACATATCATGGTGGAATACTGTGACAGGATTCTTACTCTGTCTAGGTACGCCCCGGATGAGACCGACACCAACGAGAAGAAGAAGGAGAGATTCCTGAATGGACCGCACGATGAGATGTAGACTGTACTTGTGAACATCCCGTTCGCTAACCTGGAAGCCCTTGTGGACTCTGCCATCCAGATGGAAGGAAACCTCCATCATGCCAATGAGAACCGCAAGCGCCGTATGATGAACCAGAATGGACCCAGCAATGCACATAAGTACTGCAACAATTCACCTGGAGGATTTGCCCCAAGACACAACAAGCCACCTGCTCAGACGTTCCGTCCAAACTACACCAACAACAATGGGGGACACCCGAAGTCCAGAGGCAACCACAACGGTAACAACAACAACACCAACACTGCCCCAAGGACTGGAAACAATGTCGTACCCATTGCCCCAAAGGACAAGTCAATAGTGACCTGCTATGAATGTGGAGTTGTGGGTCAATACTCCAATGAGTGCCCCAAGAAACTAGCAAAGACTGCCCCCAATACCGCTGCACCTGCCCAGCAACAGCGTCGTGTCTCAACTGGAAGGAACCCGGACAACCGCAACGGCCGTCTCTATCGCATGAGTGCAACCGAAGCCCAGGAAGCACCCAATACCATGCAGAGTATGTTTTCCTGTTAACCCATTTGCCCAATCTCTCTTAGGAACCTAACTTTTCCTAAATCTCAGGACGAGATTTTGTTTAAGGGGGGAAGGTTTGTAACATCCCAAAAATTCAAAACAAAGAATAAAATGAATTTCTTTTTTTCAAATTTTGGAGCCAACAAAAACTTTAATTAAATTAAGTTATGTGCATAGTGCTCATGCATGTAGGTGATGATCTTTGCCATGATTGTTTGTTGAAGTTTTGGAAAGGTTCCTAAACCCTAAACCTTGCTCTTTGGAGTCAAGAAGAAACAAAGCCAAAGAAAAATAAAAGAAAAGAAAAAGCACATTTGAGCTTATGGCTATTTTCGCAAATAATGGCCTATGTCATATTTACTTTATCTAAATGGTTTTTAACCATTAACCAACTTAACCTAATACTAAATGAACCCAAAGGATTACAATTTGGTCAAAGAAAGTGAAAAACAAAAGAAAAGAAATTAAAAATATCACCACACATGAGCCTATGGATACTTTTGCAAATCTTTAACCTAGGCCATTTTAAATTGTGTTAATGGTTTGGAAACATTACTAAACACAAATTAATAACATTTGAATCAAAGAAATGCAAAACAAATCAAAAGAAAAATCAAAACCAAGTTACATGTGATAATGGTCACTTGTGCCATTTTTAACATGTTACCCACTTTGAGCCACTGTAATAAGAGATTTCTAAACTAAACTTGCTCAACTATTTGCACCTCATCCAAGACCTCATCCAGGTGAACACTTTTGGTGTTGACCAACTATACAAACTCTTTTTCAATTACTTAATATAAGAATGCAAAGTGGCAATGTTGAATCAGATTTAAGATCATCCCCATTTTGGAATTTCACCAAACCTTTCCATTTTGCAAACCAACACCAGCACTAGGTGCCAAACATTATGTGAGACACACCCATAAAATATTGTGCCAAAATTCAAAAATTAGTTTCTTGCGGCCATTTCATCAAGCACCTTGGGTGCACCAATCTGCCAACCCCATACCCTCTAAAATCCAATGGTTTTTGACCTAAACCCTCACCTCTCTGACCTTCCTCAGCACCTGCTTGAACCCAGTGAACAATGCCAAGCACCAGAGATGATAATTATGGATGAAATCATCAAGGACACCACCATGCCATGTGCACCATGTCATCCTCATGCCAACCCCTCTCACCAGCCCTCTCCTCTCACCATCAGCATGTCCTGGACCTTGCCATCACTTCCCTGGACACGCTCGTGCCAGCCGTTCGACAAGGAGAGAAGCACACCGACCATGCCAGTACACGCCCAGGCACGCCAGCATGCGCATGATCGCGACGCAGAGCGCGCTAGAGCGCCACGGTGCCCCGTTGACTCCGCGCTCCCCTCACCTTCAGCGCTCGCCCGCAGCTTCGCCACGATGCCAGCAACCGCCCAGACATGCTCACCTGCCCTCTCGATGATTGTAGCCCTCGCCATCGTCGACGCCTCCCGCCACAGTACTCACGGACACCGATGTCACCCGAGCCACTCCGTCCCCCTCCTGCTGCGCCATGACGCGCGTTAGGACCGCCTTGACGTCGCCAACAGGATGCACCCACTCCCTTGACCTCTAGCGACCTCTAGCACCGTCATCACCATCCACCTGCCCGCACCCCCTCGGCCACATCGCGACCCTATAAAAGGAGCACGCCCCGACCCTTCTCCAACACACCACTCCACTCCCCTCCTTCCTCTAGTTCTCTTCGACCACCTCCCCCTCCACATTACCGCCGGAGCCGCCTCAATTTCTCGTTGGAGCCCCGCCAGCACCCTGCAAGCACGCCGTCGATTGGAGCCGCCCCACGAGACGCTGTCGGTACCAGGAGAACCGCCGTCGTCGACAACCTCGCCGTGCATCGTCGCCGATCATCGCCGGCCACTGGTTAGCCCTCCGACCCCCTAGTGCTCGCCGCCAGTAGCCCTTGTGCTCGCCGTCGACGACGACGCACGCCAGCCGTTAGATCTGGATCTAATCCAACGCTTCATATCGTGCATACCGTTTCGGTGTTTATAACACGCTGACAGGTGGATCCCCTTGTCAGGCGGCTCGCTGCGCACTGGAGCACAGTTGGGCCGGCCCAGTTAGTTTCCCACGCGCCCGTTTAATTTGAATTCGTGTAATTCAATTTAACCAAAATTTGAATACTGCTGCCCTATTCAAAATCAAATAAAAAAATATGTACTGAGCCAAAATTGAGGAATTTTATATTTCTGGAAAGCTTATGAAATTCTCTATCCAACCCCACTGGTCACAAACCTTAATTCATTACATATCACTTGCAATAAAAATAACAAGGCATTACCTTTTCAAAATTCAAACATTTATTAAATATCAACCATAATGAATTTTAAGTTGATTCCAACTCTCAAAAATCACATTTCATATTGTCTATCTGAATATGTAAAAATATGCATAGTTGTTTCATATGATCATGGGGTAGATTCAAATATTGGCTATGTAGTCATTTCTAGCCCATTTAAATTATTTCAAATTTAATATTTCAAATCTAGGAGGTGTAGCATCTCATTTAAATCACTTTCTCAAGTAATCCAAGGTGAGATGATGACATTAGTCTTCATGACCCCAGATGTTATTACTTGAGAATATTTAAATTGTATGAGATGTAGTATCTCATTTAAATCATTTTCCCAAATGAATAAATATAAAGTGGTGACTTTGGTCAACATGACTTCATACTTTACTTGAGGATATTAAATCTTAGTAATATTCAATGAGAGGAAATTACTTTTCAAAAGAAATGAATGGAAAACCCTAGTATTATGTTGGGTGATGATTGTGATGATAATAGATCATCTTGTGTGGCAAATAGAATACTTAAGTATTGTTTGGTGATTGTGTACCTCGTATTCATTTATAGACGCTAGTACCGAGTGCTACGAGGAAGAAGAAGTCTACGAAGAGGAAGAAAAAAACTTTGATCACTATACCACTCAAGGCAAGCTATTACTGACGTAAGCTATACTTTTGCAAGCTCTACTAGAGCAAGGCACCATTACAAAGTTATTTTGTGCTTAAGGATTCCAATCCCATGTTTTTATCTTGCAAGATTTTACTATTGGTTATCAAAGTTTATTTGTTCATAGTTCACTTTGGTCTAGATATGGAGTGTTAGAAGAGCATCCAATTTAGCCTAGAGAGCTACAAGTTAGTTAGCACCCCTCATGACTAGTTGCTAGTGCTAAAACTAAAATTGACTACTCTAGATGGGAACATGTGAATCAAATGACTTTGAAAACCTTAGAATGATGAGTCATTCTATTGAAAGTTTTGAAGGTGAATATGACTTGTGAATGACATGGTGAATTTGACAAAAACTGATGGTTGGGTTTGGATGCGATACCATTCCAATTTTAGAGTACCCCCACAATACCTGATCATGGGTACGGCTTAACTGGAAATTTATGTGCTTTAGTATGGGTTCCCTCTAAACAAGCGTCATAGGGGTTATGCCGAGGCTGCCTCCGTGAAATGTGAAATGACGTGAAAATGAGGTGAATGTCCTACCCAAGCCCTGTGCAGTTCCCATGATGGAGGTTTGCCATGGCTGGGAGGCCAAGCTCATGGGGAGAGGTGCCTAGACTAGGGTAGGTAAGTGAAAGGTTATGGTTGGTAGTCCGCACGCTGAGTGTGATAAATCAGGGCCAGTTACCCCTGACGGATTATTGCAAATGTTGTGGAAAAAGTGTGCGACCTCTGCAGAGTGTAAACCTATTCGAATAGCCGTGTCCGCGGTTATGGACGGTTGGAAAGGCCATAATGTTCCTTCATCAGACCATTTCAAAATGTGACATGTGACGGGTGACTTGTGACTTGAACTTGAAAAGTGAATTTGAATTGATCACAACAAAGTTGTGGGAATGACACTAATGTTGAGTCTTTTACTACTAAGTGCTTATGAAATAAAACTGGCTTTATGCAAATGAACCTAGAGCTTAGAACCCCATTGCTATAGATAATAGTGCTTACACTAGTATTAGTTTGCGAGTACTTTAAAGTACTCATGGTTTTGTCCCTGGCTATTCAAATGGCCAGACTATGAAGAGGAGCACCAGTACCAAGAGGATGGACAGCAGGACGTCTATGATAACTAGGACTACCTCCTGACGTCAAAAGTTGCCTGTGGAACAGATGGACCGCTACAACGTTTCTTCCGCTGTTTGTTTTGTAATTGGATCTCTAGATCCACTATTGTTGTACGAATGGATCATGTGATCCCTTGTTGTAAGACGATTATGGTTTGTAATGAATGATGTTCTGTGATATCAATCTATTATGTCTCGCAAAAACAATATTCCTGGGATTGCGATGTATGGCATAACAGACATCTGGAAATAAAAATCCGGGTGTTGACAGCTGCCCCCTGCACCCCCCTTCGCAGGTGTCCCTGCAGGACACGACGTATGGGCTAACTTCAGACTCTGTTACGCTTCGGCCCAAGCCTACAGCGACGGGCCTCGCTCCGCTCGTCAGAAGTTAGCCTCCCTTTAGTATATGAATTTGGATCACAATACAACAAACTCCACCTTGAGACAAATTCCATCTTGTAGCATGAACTTCAACAATCTCCTCAACAACAAAGAAAAACACTTGCTGCCGCCAACAACCACTTGGGCTAAACAGTTACCAACCAAGCTCGAGCAAAGCTCAAACTTGGAAACAGGATCTAGCTTTGTCATCATATCAGCAGGATTATCATGAGTACTTATCTTGCATACCTTCAGTTTACCTTGAGCAACAATGTCGCGACCATAATGGTAGTTGATATCAATGTGCTTTGTCCTCTCATGGAACATTTCATCTTTAGTGAGGCATATTGCACTTTGAATATCAGAAAACAAGTTAATGCAAGAATCATCTCCACAAAGCTCAGCATACAAACCTTTCAACCAAACAGACTCTTTGCAAGCTTCATTAATTGCTATATATTCTGCTTCGGTCGTATATTGGGCAACAACAGCTTATAACGTTGCCTTCCAACTCATAGCACATCCACCAACAGTGAACACATAACCTGTGAGGGATCTTCTCTTATCCAAATCGGCAGCAAAATCTGAATCCACATAGCCTATGAGTCCCTCGCCGGTCTTGCCAAACTTCAAGCAAGTTTTAGATGTGCCACGAAGGTACCTGAAAATCCACTTAACAACTTTCCAATGTTCTTTACCAGGATTAGCCATGTATCGACTGACCAAACTCATAGCATATGACAAATCAGGGCGAGAATAGACCATGGCATACATCAAGGAACCAACAGCACTAGAATATGGAACTCGTGACATGTACTCAATATCTCCATCAGTACTAGGACATTGCAATGCTGAAAACTTAAAATGAGGAGCAATAGGTGTACAAATAGACTTTGCATCATGCATATTAAAACGATGAAGAACTTTATGAATGTAATTTTGCTGACTAAGAAATAACACACTAAATTTTCTGTCTCTTGTAATTTCCATACATAGTATTTTCTTAGCAGCACCAAGATCCTTCATCTCAAATTCACTACTTAATTGTGCTTTCAAAGTAGTAATCTGTTTCTTGCTCTTGGCAGCAATCAACATATCATCAACATATAACAGCAAGTATATTGGTGATCCATTAACAAACATGATACAAACACAACTATCATATTGAGATCTCTTAAACTTATGTGCAATCATAAATGAATCAAACCTTTTGTATGTCAACACCCGGATTTTTAAGTCCAGATGCCTATTATGACATTCCTCGCAATCCCAGAAATATTGTTTTTGCGAGACATAATAGATTGATATCACAACACATCATTCATTACATACCATAATTGTCTTACAAATAAAGGATCACATGATCCAGTCTCATTACAGTAGTAGATGATCTATTGATTAATTACAAAACACATAGCGGAAGCGAAGTAGCGTAGTAGTAGTCCATCTATTTCACAGGCAACTGTTGACGTCAGGAGTGGTCCTAGTTGTCGTAGACATCCTGCTATCCTTCTTCCGGGTTCTGATACTCCTCTTCATAGTCTGGCCATTTGAATAGCCAGGGACACAGCCATGAGTACTTTAAAGTACTCGCAAACTAATACTAAGGTAAATACTATCAACTATAGTAAGGGGGTTCTAAGCTCTAGTTTCATTTGCATAAAGCTAGTTTTATTTCATAAGCACCTTAGTAATCAAAGCCTCTTCATTTGCCTAACTTAACTCAAGTGGGAACATTAGTGTCATTCCCACAACTCAGTTGTGATTCAAAGTCAAAGTCACCTTTCAATTCAAGTCACAAGTCACCATTCATATTTTTAGAAAAGTTCTGATGACGGAACAGTATGGCCTTTCCAATCGTCCATGACCGCGGACGCGGCTATTCGAATAGGTTAAACTCGGCAGAGGTTGTACACTTGTGCCACAACAATTGCAATAGTTCGTCAGGGGTAACTGGCCCTGATTTATCGTACGCAGTACGTGAACTACCAATCCTAACCTTTCATTTACATACCCTAGTATAGGCACCTCTCCCCATGAGCTTGGCCTCCCAGTGAAGACCAACCGTCAACCTGGGAACTGCACAGGGCTTGGGTAGGACATTCACCTCATTTCACGTCATTTCACTTTTGGTGGAGGCAGCCTTGGCATAACCCCTATGACGCTTGTTCAGAGGGAACCCATACTAAAATACATAAGTTTCCAGTCAAGCCTTACCCAGATTCAGGTATTGTGGGGGTACTTAAAAATTGGAATGGTATCACATCCGAACCCAACCATCAGTTTTGTAAAATTCACCAAGTCATTCACCAGTCATATTCACCTTCACAATCTTTCAATAGAATGACTCATCATTCCAAGGTTTTCAAAGTCATTTCATTTCACAAGTTCCCAACTAGAGTAGTCACTTTTAAGGTTTAGCACTAGCAACTAGTTATGAGGGGTGCTAAATAGCTTATAGCTCTCTAGGCCAAGTGTGATGCTCTTGTACTACTCCATAACTAAACCAAGTGAATCATAAATCAAAAAGTAACTTTGATAAATAAAATCCAATAAAGCTTGTAAAGTAAAAACTTGGGATAGGATCATAAAGTAAAATGTAATGGTGCCTTGCTCTTGTAGAGCTTTGCACTTTGCAAGAATATTAACGGGCAACAATATAATTGGCATTAGTCTAGCTTGCATTGGTAATAGCTTGCCTTGATTGGTGAGGTGATCAAAGTTTTCTTCTCCTTCCTCTTGGTAGAAGACCTCTTCCTCTTGATAGTCTCCGGTACTAGCGTCTATAAACGAATACGAGGATACAATCACCAAACAACCCTTAAGTAGACTTATTAGCCTTAATGGCTCACACAAATGATCTAGCATCACTACTTAATATTTATCCAAAATTATGCTAGGGTTTCCTTACTTAGTATTAGAGAAATAATTTCCTCTTATTGAAATGTGAATTAGGGTTTCTCTTTAGTGTGGAGAAATAATTTCCTCTCATTGAATCTTCTTAAGATTTAATCTTCTCAATGCATAAATGTGAGATCATGTTGACCAAGGTCAATACTTCACATTTATCATTTGAGAGAAAATGAGTTAAATGACATTCATCATCTCATGCAATTTGAATCCTATTTGATTTAAGCTCCACAAGTGAGCAAGTATGAGACCATGCAATAGAGGTCATCACATTACTTCATAACACTTGGGAAGGTGATTTAAATGAGGTGCTACACCCCATAGATTTGAAATCTTAATTTTTGAAAATGAATTAAATGGGTTAGTATTGACTACATAGCCAATATTTTGCTCTAGCCCATGATCAAACAAATAACCATGTAATATTTTTACATAAACAATTAGAGTACTGGAAATGTGAATTATAAGAGTTGGAATCACCTCAAAATTCAAAATGGTTGATTTTATAAATTTATCTGAAATCTGAAAAGTCTCTGATTTGTTATTTTTACTATTCAAAAACCATAATAGTTCTGGGGGTCAAACCAGTGGGATTAGTTAGATCATTTCATAAGCTTTCTAGAACATTTTGAATTACTAAATTTGGATTTGTAGAGTTGAAACTATTTAAATTCTAGCAAAGGACCAGTATTGGAATTCAATGAAACGAATTAATTTTGAATTTACACTAACTGGGCTAGGCGGGAAAGCAAATGGGCCGAAATGGTTTGAAACGGTGGAATCCAGCCCAACAGCGTTTCTCACGCCACGGGCCGCCTGACATGGTGGGACCCAGTGGTCAGTGACTTGAATTCACCGAAACGGTACCTTTCACCCTGAGCCGTAGGATTAGAGGCTGGTCGAGCGGTGGAGGGTTATCGTCGTCGTCGACGAGAGGGAGGTGCTGGCACGGCGGAGGTAGGGGGTCGGCGGCGAGCTGGGGCTCCGGCGATGGTCGGCGACGAGGCAGGGTGATGTTGCGGAAGATGGGGAAGCCAATGGTGGTCGCGGCAGCGTCGGGGGTAGACGAATTCGATGACTCCTTCTTCTCCTGCTCCGGCGGACTCCGGCGATCAATTGACGAGCTACGGTACAAATTGGAGAGGGGAAGTGGGTCGAGGAGATCAAGGAGAAGGAGGGGAGCAAGTTTGGTGTGGAGAAGGAGGCGTGGGAGAGGCTCTATTTATAGATGCGCGAGGTGCTGCGAGGATGCGGGAAAGGTCGTCGACGGCGATGGCGTTCTAGGGCGCGAAAGGGCAGGGTGATGGGGGCGTGTGTTGCAGGAATCATGGCGGAGCTAGTGAGCATGATGGCACGGCGAATGATGGTCTGAGACGTGCGAGCGAGGTGCGCGTCCTTGCAGTACCGGCGCGGCAGGGGTTTGATCATGGCGACGGGGACGGGTCCTCCGCAGCCGATTGAGCATGTCCATGGGCTAGCTGGAGGTGCGGTGGAGCTTGTTGCAGAGGTAGAGGGACAGGGGTTGACGGAGGCGACGGCACACGCGTGCGCTCTGGCGCGTCCATGGCTGTGTCTGGGCGCGCTCTGGCACATCCTGGCGCGTCTGGACACGTCGCGTTCCAAGCGTGGGCGTGCACTTCTTTGGCCAGGGAGGGTACCAGCGTGCATGGTTGAGTGAAGGCTACTGTGACGCCCCGGAACCGGTACCATGAGGATCCCAGCGAACCCGCCGAAATCCGCATGATATCGATTCAGAGACGCCCTCCGACACGACGTGCGCGACGAATCACACACGTGATGCCAGAGGAATTAACACAAGTGGTAACATTACAACGGGATTACAATAGAGCCCACAAGAAACATATATTACAACAACGACTCCAACGAGTCAAGATACAAATAGATACATACAAAGATCCAAATCATACAGAAGATCAAATACGTCCGAGTACGGACAAGATACAAATTGGACTAAGAGTCCGAAGATAACCGATGGCGTCCATAACCACCGCTCGAGGCCAAGCCGGAAGGGTAACCTTGCTAACGTCGTCATCTCGTACACGTCAAAGTCGGGCCATCGGTTGCCGACAAAGGGAGGAAGCAAAAGAGAAAGGGGAAAAGGCGAGAGTAAGTACCAAGGAACGAACTCCGGCACGTACTTAGCGAGACTAGAAATGGCTATGCTCGCCAGGGCGAGTATAGATATATATCGCTCAGGGCTATATGGTAGGTTTGGCGGCGGCAAAACTATAACCAATAGAGACACGCTACAACATCCGTCTACTCGAGATAAGGTAAGAGAGCGCATAAGGTAACGAGGTAAAATACTACACAATCATAACTCGACCAATTACACATATCCCCTTCAACAAAGCGAAGAGGCAATGTAAGAGGCACTCAACGGTGGACAAGTTTTATTAGGTATCGGTTGTAGTAATGCTATATTACTACGCAAGTTATTATCAGATTATTAACAACAAGTATAAGGTGTAAGTTGTTCTATGATCAAGCCATACAATTCCAAGTCGTCCATAACCGCGGACACGGCTTATCGATAAGATGTACACCTGCGGGGGTTGCCCAAATGTAACCATACGCATGCTCGAACCCACTTACTACGGGTGGATTCTCACATCAAGACCGTTCCCAATGCAAGAGAAAATTTAATGGGAGCCACCCAACTAAGCTACCCGTGACGAAGTTCGGCCGTACTCCGATACGGACCCAGAGGTTGCGATGGCGTCCAAGGCGGGCACTAACGACCGGCCAAGGATAAGTCGGCACGCAATATGAGTACGAGTACGGAATATAAACACCCGAAGGCAACGGGAAGTAAATCGTGCATATCGTGCATATGAGCAAATAAAACCAAGGTTGTGGCTCCCAATAAACGGACTCGAGGAAAGGTAGTGGGTGATGGGGGTCCCACTCCCCACGTACGGGTAGAGCGCTCAATCTCGGAACAGATAACAAGAACTCGGGTCCTAGGGGACATTAGCAAGTCAAAGTTCCGATGCTTTCGCAAAGGGGCTCACAGATGCCTCTGCTTACAATTTTAGTTGTTAACAATAAAGTAAAGCATGAGTTCTCCAACAACTGATATAGCGTGTGATAACCTCCCAACAACCCAACATATCCCAATAACAGATCGAGATAAACAATAGAACCTAAACACGCCTACGACTCGCAAGGCTCAAACATCAAGCAACGGCTATGGATAAGGAATGATACATATAGGATTTATTATGGTAAACAAGTGGAATAGGACACGTGACTCGATAAAGAATCGCAACATAAGGATAGCAGTGAGAGGGAGAGCAAAATATAAAATAGGTGAAGAGGGAGGGCTCGCCTGTGGAAAGCTGCAGAAGAACTTGTCGGAGAACTCGTTGTGTCTCACATCAACACTTCGTGATCCTATCCGGGAAGAAGCAAATGCTGGAACACACAACGTATGCAATCTTACTACTACGGATAAAGAATAAGCATGCTCAAGATGATATGCATGACATGGCAAGGATGATGCGGTGCAACTTAACCAAATTAATCGGAGTCGGAACCCCGGGCAAGCAAATTAAGGTTAGAGTTGCATTTCTACCGACAAAATTAAGTGTTGATTAGCATGGCATAACATGGCATGGGTGCGCTACTTCCAATTTAAACGGAGCAGGGAATTCTTATCCGATAATTCCAAAATACTCCGCGTTTATTTATTAGGTGCGATGCAAACTAACACGACAGTACATGATGCCATATGCATACATATATATGGATGCCATATTTAGGTTCCTTGCATTTTACTAATCAAAATTCATATATAGAATATTTTATTTGGAGTTATATTTCGAAAGATATGAAATAGACAGGTTTGCAGTAATAAAAGAAAGAACAGATAGAGGGAACATGCTGGATCTGAACAGTGACCAGATTGGCAAAAGATACGGATTTAACTTGCACACGAGAGGATTAGAACCCTGGGCTGAATAGCTACAGGATGACAGGCATGTAAAACCACAGGGGTTGCAACTGAAACCAAAAACAGGGACCAGAAGTTCGGCTGATGCCTTGTTGATATGTATACTGTGACGTGTAGAGCTGCAGTAGATAAAAACAAAGGAATTAGGAGGGATCATATGGTGGCTGGGGTGTGTGTGCTAGTGAAGATGATCTGTGAGGAGGGTGCTGTTGTCTGACGAAACTGAAGTGAAAACATAGACAGACCTGTGGCGAGACATACATGCAGGAAATGAAAAGGTAGCAGCTAAGCACACAAGTAGGCAGCTGGATCAAATTGACCGTGGTGCAAAACTAGCTAGCTAAGCAGCCAAGCTAGCAGGTGGATCGATTAGTATACTCGTGTGTACTAGCTGAAAAGGGTGTAGAAGTGGTGCAGCTGGTTTTATGTGTGGAGCAACAGCGAGCAACAAATAGTGGCCAAACCAAATGCGGCCAGGGAGCAAAGCAAAGGTTTTGGTCGTCGCGCGCGGCGCAAGGAAAGAGCAGAACCGCCGTGGTGCAAGAATGACGCGGAGGTGCTCGTCCATGTGCGACCTGAAGGCAACATTGATAGAAGCAGTTAACTGAATTTACTGAACAAAACGACAGCCTTGACTGAATTTCGCCGGAGAAACGCGCTCGACGGACAGCGCCGGCGCCGGTGTGCTGGGAGCAGTGGCGTGGTGTGTGGCTGTGTGTGGTGCCCCAGTGATGCTAGGATGGGATGTAGAATAAGCAGCGTGTTTACTGTGTCTGAGCGGAGGCAAACAGGGGCAGCAGAGCATGCGTATAGACACGAATGGCGGCCCTGGCGGATATGCCCTGTTCGGGTCAGAAAACCGGCGACCGGTGATGGAACAAGGTGGGGAAGAGCTGGAAAAGAACGGAGAGCTCACCCAGGGGTCGTGGACGTGCTCGGAGATGATGGGGACGAGCCCCGGGAGGAATACGGCGACGTCGATGTGCGCAGCAACTCCAGTAAGTGTAGACCATGTCCTGGCGCCATTCCCGGCATCTACGGCTCCTGGTTCTCATCGTCAGGAAGCAGACGTTGATGGCTCTGCGATCTCCGCGCTCTCTCGAGCAGCTCGGCGGCGTCCATGTCGACGGAAGTGGTAAAAGCTTCTCTGGCTGTCTCTCTCGGTGGTGAAAGAAACCAGAGATTGGAGAGGGTTGGAGAACAAAGGGAGCAGCGGCGGCGGAAGGAAGGAAAAGGGAGAATTCTAGGGTTTGATCTGGGGCTTTGGTGGGGATTTTGTGGAGGGGGAAAAGAGGATGAAGGCAGCGGTGGTTGGCGAGGTCATACATGCTGCGTGACCACCTGAGCAAGCTGACAAACAGAGAAGAGAGAAAATGGGCCACCAAAACGTCTTGCTCCAGGAAGGAAAACTTAGAGCCGGCCAGGTTGAAGATCTCAGGTGATTTGATTTTGTAGGAATTGAAAAGATATTTGAAGAAAACAAAAAGGAGAAATGAAAGGAATTTAGAGAGGTCAAGATGTGGGAAAGAAAACGATGTAGGAAGGATCAAAACACATTTTGAAAAGCTTTATTACTGAGCCAGAACAATTAAAAGGGTTTTTAAATAATTAGTTTGGGTTTTGTTAAACGAAAATAAAAGAGAAGAAAAGAGGAGGTTTTATTAAACCATATGAGAAGGAAAAGAAATAGCTTGGGCTTATAAATTAATTTTATGTTGTTAAATAAAACATGAATGATATGATGCATATGACATGATGATGCACAAAAGAAAAGCACAAACAAAATCTATTAGGGGTGCTACCCTGGGCCGTTACAATCGACACCACTAACAAGGGATCGCGCCCCGAGATCCCACGTCCAGGTACGGGGGAAGAGAGGTGAACTATCGGATCTTCAGGCGGCGTGTAGATCTCCTCGACACCACTAACAAGAATTGTTGCTCCAAGTAGGATGGTCGACACCACTAACAAGAAGTCGTTGTTCCGCTATTGATGATGCGCTTCCGTCGGGATCCTCCGAAGATCGGACCTAATAGGATAAAGGCAAAGATCGTCCAAACCGCGTAGAGACCTAAGACTCGAAGAAGCAGATAAGAGAAGATTCAAAACTCGCAAAGATAAGAGGAGAAAGAATATAGGTAAGGAGAAAAGTCAGAGCTAATCAGATCTATCCAACGAGTTTTCAGAAAATAGTTTGGACGCTCTAGACTCAACGACCGTTGACAAGGTTATCCTACGAAGTTGGACTAGTGGGGTACGCGTCAACTTCGAGGCTACGATACCAACTTGTGACGCCCGGAACCGGTACCATGAGGATCCCGGCGAACCCGCCGAAATCCGCATGATATCGATTCGAGAGACGCCCTCCGACACGACGTGCGCGACGAATCACACACGTGATGCCAGAGGAATTAACACAAGTGGTAACATTACAACGGGATTACAATAGAGCCCACAAGAAACATATATTACAACAACGACTCCAACGAGTCAAGATACAAATAGATACATACAAAGATCCAAATCATACAGAAGATCAAATACGTCCGAGTACGGACAAGATACAAATTGGACTAAGAGTCCTGAAGATAACCGATGGCGTCCATAACCACTGCTCGAGGCCAAGCCGGAAGGGTAACCTTGCTAACGTCGTCATCTCGTACCTGTCAAAGTCGGGCCATCGGTTGCCGACAAAAGGGAGGAAGCAAAAGAGAAAGGGGAAAAGGCGAGAGTAAGTACCAAGGAACGAACTCCGGCGCGTACTTAGCGAGACTAGAAATGGCTATGCTCGCCGGGCGAGTATAGATATATATCGCCTGGGGCTATATGGTAGGTTTGGCGGCAGCAAAACTATAACCAATAGAGACACGCTACAACATCCGTCTACTCAGATAAGGTAAGAGAGCGCATAAGGTAACAGGTAAAATACTACACAATCATAACCCAGCCAATTACACATATCCCCTTCAACAAAGCGAAGAGGCAATGTAAGAGGCACTCAACGGTGGACAAGTTTTATTAGGTATCGGTTGTAGTAATGCTATATTACTACGCAAGTTATTATCAGATTATTAACAACAAGTATAAGGTGTAAGTTGTTCTATGATCAAGCCATACAATTCCAAGTCGTCCATAACCGCGGACACGGCTTATCGATAAGATGTACACCTGCGGGGGTTGCCCAAATGTAACCATACGCATGCTCGAACCCACTTACTACAGGTGGATTCTCACATCAAGACCGTTCCCAATGCAAGAGAAAATTTAATGGGAGCCACCCAACTAAGCTACCCGTGACGAAGTTCGGCCGTACTCCGATACGGACCCAGAGGTTGCGATGGCGTCCAAGGCGGGCACTAACGACCGGCCAAGGATAAGTCGGCACGCAATATGAGTACAGTACGAGAATATAAACACCGAAGGCAACAGAAGTAAATCGTGCATATCGTGCATATGAGCAAATAAAACCAAGGTTGTGGCTCCCAATAAACGGACTCGAGGAAAGGTAGTGGGTGATGGGGGTCCCACTCCCCACGTACGGGTAGAGCGCTCAATCTCGGAACGGATAACAAGAACTCGGGTCCTAGGGGACATTAGCAAGTCAAAGTTCCGATGCTTTCGCAAAGGGGCTCACGGATGCCTCTCGCTTACAATTTTAGTTGTTAACAATAAAGTAAAGCATGAGTTCTCCAACAACTGATATAGCGTGTGATAACCTCCCAACAACCCAACATATCCCAATAACAGATCGAGATAAACAATAGAACCTAAACACGCCTACGACTCGCAAGGCTCAAACATCAAGCAACGACTATGGATAAGGAATGATACATATAGGATTTATTATGGTAAACAAGTGGAATAGGACACGTGACTCGATAAAGAATCGCAACATAAGGATAGCAGTGAGAGGGAGAGCAAAATATAAAATAGGTGAAGAGGGAGGGCTCGCACTGTGGAAAGCTGCAGAAGAACTTGTCGGAGAACTCGTTGTGTCTCACATCAACACTTCGTGATCCTATCCAGGAAGAAGCAAATCTTTGGAACACACAACGTATGCAATCTTACTACTACGGATAAAGAATAAGCATGCTCAAGATGATATGCATGACATGGCAAGGATGATGCGGCGATGCAACTTATCCATATTAATCGGAGTCGGAACCCCGGACAATCAAATTAAGGTTCGAGTTGCATTTCTACCGACAAAATTAAGTGTTGATTAGCATGGCATAACATGGCATGGGTGCGCTACTTCCAATTTAAACGGAGCAGGGAATTCTTATCCGATAATTCCAAAATACTCCGCGTTTATTTATTAGGTGCGATGCAAACTAACACGACAGTACATGATGCCATATGCATACATATATATGGATGCCATATTTAGGTTCCTTGCATTTTACTAATCAAAATTCATATATAGAATATTTTATTTGGAGTTATATTTCGAAAGATATGAAATAGACAGGTTTGCAGTAATAAAAGAAAGAACAGATAGAGGGAACATGCTGGATCTGAACAGTGACCAGATTGGCAAAAGATACGGATTTAACTTGCACACGAGAGGATTAGAACCCTGGGCTGAATAGCTACAGGATGACAGGCATGTAAAACCACAGGGGTTGCAACTGAAACCAAAAACAGGGACCAGAAGTTCGGCTGATGCCTTGTTGATATGTATACTGTGACGTGTAGAGCTGCAGTAGATAAAAACAAAGGAATTAGGAGGGATCATATGGTGGCTGGGGTGTGTGTGCTAGTGAAGATGATCTGTGAGGAGGGTGCTGTTGTCTGACGAAACTGAAGTGAAAACATAGACAGACCTGTGGCGAGACATACATGCAGGAAATGAAAAGGTAGCAGCTAAGCACACAAGTAGGCAGCTGGATCAAATTGACCGTGGTGCAAAACTAGCTAGCTAAGCAGCCAAGCTAGCAGGTGGATCGATTAGTATACTCGTGTGTACTAGCTGAAAAGGGTGTAGAAGTGGTGCAGCTGGTTTTATGTGTGGAGCAACAGCGAGCAACAAATAGTGGCCAAACCAAATGCGGCCAGGGAGCAAAGCAAAGGTTTTGGTCGTCGCGCGCGGCGCAAGGAAAGAGCAGAACCGCCGTGGTGCAAGAATGACGCGGAGGTGCTCGTCCATGTGCGACCTGAAGGCAACATTGATAGAAGCAGTTAACTGAATTTACTGAACAAAACGACAGCCTTGACTGAATTTCGCCGGAGAAACGCGCTCGACGGACAGCGCCGGCGCCGGTGTGCTGGGAGCAGTGGCGTGGTGTGTGGCTGTGTGTGGTGCCCCAGTGATGCTAGGATGGGATGTAGAATAAGCAGCGTGTTTACTGTGTCTGAGCGGAGGCAAACAGGGGCAGCAGAGCATGCGTATAGACACGAATGGCGGCCCTGGCGGATATGCCCTGTTCGGGTCAGAAAACCGGCGACCGGTGATGGAACAAGGTGGGGAAGAGCTGGAAAAGAACGGAGAGCTCACCCAGGGGTCGTGGACGTGCTCGGAGATGATGGGGACGAGCCCCGGGAGGAATACGGCGACGTCGATGTGCGCAGCAACTCCAGTAAGTGTAGACCATGTCCTGGCGCCATTCCCGGCATCTACGGCTCCTGGTTCTCATCGTCAGGAAGCAGACGTTGATGGCTCTGCGATCTCCGCGCTCTCTCGAGCAGCTCGGCGGCGTCCATGTCGACGGAAGTGGTAAAAGCTTCTCTGGCTGTCTCTCTCGGTGGTGAAAGAAACCAGAGATTGGAGAGGGTTGGAGAACAAAGGGAGCAGCGGCGGCGGAAGGAAGGAAAAGGGAGAATTCTAGGGTTTGATCTGGGGCTTTGGTGGGGATTTTGTGGAGGGGGAAAAGAGGATGAAGGCAGCGGTGGTTGGCGAGGTCATACATGCTGCGTGACCACCTGAGCAAGCTGACAAACAGAGAAGAGAGAAAATGGGCCACCAAAACGTCTTGCTCCAGGAAGGAAAACTTAGAGCCGGCCAGGTTGAAGATCTCAGGTGATTTGATTTTGTAGGAATTGAAAAGATATTTGAAGAAAACAAAAAGGAGAAATGAAAGGAATTTAGAGAGGTCAAGATGTGGGAAAGAAAACGATGTAGGAAGGATCAAAACACATTTTGAAAAGCTTTATTACTTGAGCGAGAACAATTAAAAGGGTTTTTAAATAATTAGTTTGGGTTTTGTTAAACGAAAATAAAAGAGAAGAAAAGAGGAGGTTTTATTAAACCATATGAGAAGGAAAAGAAATAGCTTGGGCTTATAAATTAATTTTATGTTGTTAAATAAAACATGAATGATATGATGCATATGACATGATGATGCACAAAAGAAAAGCACAAACAAAATCTATTAGGGGTGCTACCCTGGGCCGTTACAGCTACCTATTTGACATGGTAAGGCTGGCCAGAGAGGGGTGGAGAGGATGAGTGGCAAGAGGGTCGGCATGGGTACGGCATGAGCTTGCTTTGATTATTTCTACACTTTTATCAGGGCTATGGTGCTTGGTTGATGCAGAGGAGGTATCAGGGTTGTGATGATCACAAATGGAAAGGGGTTTAGCCCAAAATCCATTGGATTTTAGCATGTGTGCATAAAGTAAAATGATGCCTGCAAAGTGTTTGACAATATGGCCGCATGAAACTTTTTGTTGAATTTTAAAAAACTTTTTGGTGGAGTTCATTTATATAATCAAAGGAGTAGAATGGTGGTGGTGGTGGTCAATTTGGAGCTGGTTTGCAAAGTTTGAAAATTGGGTTCATCTTCTCTTTGTTTCAAAGTCTTCACTTGTCATCTCTTTTCTGGTCAACCTAGGCAGAGTCAACCTTGATGGTCAACATCAAACTTGTTCACCTTGACATGGTCTTGGATGAGGTGGAAAGAGTTGGCCAAGTGTGGTTTAAGAAACTTCCAAACCAGGGGTGCAAAGTGGGCAACATTTTATAAAAGGGCAAAGTGACCATTATCACATGTTAGTGGAATTTGATTTTTTCCTTTGATTTGAATTGGGTTTATTTGATTCAAAAGTGTGTGTTATTGATATCTAAGGGTTTCACAAGCAATGGCACAAGCAAATGAGGCCTTGGTTAAAGATTTGCATATTTGGCTAAATGTGTATGTGAGTGAGATTTCCATTTTCTCACTATTTTAATTCTCTCTATTTGATTTGATATTTCTTGACTCCAAAGTGATTCTTATTAGTTTAGGAACATTTCCAAACCATTGAAACCATTCCAAAATGTCTAGTTCAAAGATTTGCAAAAATGGCCATAAACACATAAGAGGTGAAATTCCAATTTTTCTTAATCTTCTATTTTGTTCCCCTTGCTTAACTTGGGCATGGTTTAGGGTCCAATTAGTGTGATATTAGGTTTAGAGATGGTTTCACGCCATTTGGGCAAGGTAGGAGTGCATAGGAAAAGATTTGGTATTATGGCTATGTGATACGTCTCCGACGTATCGATAATTTCTTATGTTCCATGCCATATTATTGATGATACCTACATGTTTTATGCACACTTTATGTCATATTCGTGCATTTTCTGGAACTAACCTATTAACAAGATGCCGAAGTGCCGATTCTTTGTTTTCTGCTGTTTTTGGTTTCAGAAATCCTAGTAACGAAATATTCTTGGAATTGGACGAAATCAAGACCCGGGGCCTATTTTGCCACGAACCTTCCGGAAGACCGAAGAGCATACGAAGTGGGGCCACGAGGTGGCGACACCACAAGGCGGCGCGGCCAAGGGGGCCCGCGCCGCCCTATGGTGTGGGCCCCTCGTCAGCCCTCCGACTCCGCCCTTCCGCCTACTTAAAGCCTCCGTCGCGAAACCCCCGATGCGAAAAACCACGATACGGAAAACCTTCCGAGACGCCGCCGCCGCCAATCCCATCTCGGGGGATTCCGGAGATCTCCTCCGGCACCCTGCCGGAGAGGGGATTCATCTCCCGGAGGACTCTACACCGCCATGGTCGCCTCCGGAGTGATGAGTGAGTAGTTCACCCCTGGACTATGGGTCCATAGCGGTAGCTAGATGGTTGTCTTCTCCTCATTGTGCTTCATTGTTGGATCTTGTGAGCTGCCTAACATGATCAAGATCATCTATCACGTAATACTCTATGTTGTGTTTGTCGGGATCCGATGGATAGAGAATACCATGTTATGTTAATTATCAAGTTATTACATATGTGTTGTTTATGATCTTGCATGCTCTCCGTTATTAGTAGAGGCTCGGCCAAGTTTTTGCTCTTAACTCCAAGAGGGAGTATTTATGCTCGATAGTGGGTTCATGCCCGCATTGAAACACGGGACGAGTGACGAAAGTTCTAAGGTTGTGTTGTGCTTGTTGCCACTAGGGATAAAACATTGGCGCTATGTCCGAGGATGTAGTTGTTGATTACATTACGCACCATACTTAATGCAATTGTCATGTTGCTTTGCAACTTAATACCGGAGGGGTTCGGACGATAACCTGAAGGTGGACTTTTAGGCATAGATGCGGTTGGATGGCGGTCTATGTACTTTGTCGTAATGCCCAATTAAATCTCACTATACTTATCATGACATGTATGTGCATTGTTATGCCCTCTCTATTTGTCAATTGCCCGACTCGTAATTTGTTCACCCAACATGCTTTTATCTTATGGGAGAGACACCTCTAGTGAGCTGTGGACCCCGGTCCATTCTTTTAATACTTGAAATACAAATCTGTTGCAATACTTGTTTCTCTGTTTTCTCTGCAAACAATCATCTTCCACACAATACGGTTAATCCTTTGTTACAGCAAGCCGGTGAGATTGACAACCTCACTGTTTCGTTGGGGCAAAGTACTTTGGTTGTGTTGTGCGGGTTCCACGTTGGCGCCGGAATCCCTGGTGTTGCGCCGCACTACATCCCGCCGCCATCAACCTTCAACATGCTTCTTGGCTCCTCCTGGTTCGATAAACCTTGGTTTCTTTCTGAGGGAAAACTTGCTGCTGTGCGCATCATACCTTCCTCTTGGGGTTCCCCAACGAACGTGTAAAATACACGCCATCAAGCATATTTTCTGGCGCCGTTGCCGGGGAACTGAAGAAAAGCTACACCACAAAGATTTCTAACTCCCACGTCAACTACGCGCCAGCATATTTTCTGGCGCCGTTGCCGGGGAGATCAAGACACGCTGCAAGGGGAGTCTCCACTTCCCAATCTCTTTACTTTGTTTTTGTCTTGCTTTATTTACTACTTTGTTTGCTGCATTATATCAAAACACAAAAAAATTAGTTGCTAGTTTTACTTTATTTACTGTCTTGTTTGCTATATCAAAAACACAAAAAAAAAAATAGTTACTTGCATTTGCTTTACTTATTTCAACATGTTTCCTCTTAATTTTACTGTAAAAGATATACCTGTGGGACAAGGGTCTATAATTGGAAGAGATAATATAGAAGAATTTTTCACCCACGTTAGTATGCATGAAGATCTTAAAGATATACCACTTGCAAAAGTTGTCCCTACTTATGAAGATGCCTCTGTTTGTTTGGTACGCATGATGGAAGCTAGATTTATTAGTCTCAACCCCATGATACAACACATGTTTCTTACACTTTCTGATATGGAGCGGGGAGAGAAGAGAGATTTTGTTCTGAAAGTCTTAGTGCGAGAATTTGAAGATATAGCTATAGAAGCTAGAAAAGTTTTTATTAAGCATAAGAGGCTTGGCTTTTATACCGACTTTAAAAGAACGCTTGAAAAAATGGATATGTATAGAATAAAATATACTGATAATGCTAATGATGGTGGGGAGATCAAAGCACCAATACCATGTAAACTCCTAGCTATGAATGATGCACTAGAACATAACTATGCTTGGCTTGTTCCTGAAAATTTGTTCGATGAGAGTAGAAAGCCCACGACTAATGAAAAGGGAGACGCTGAAACTTATGTATCCAATATACTATGCATGGTTGAGAAAACTCCAAACCCCGCTGTAGGTGCACCACCCTTCGATAACACTTGAGTTACACTTTCTGCGCCTAGCTGAAAGGCGTTAAAGAAAAGCGCTTATGGGAGACAACCCATGTTTTTACTACAGTATTTTTGTTTTATATTTGAGTCTTGGAAGTTGTTTACTACTGTAGCAACCTCTCTTTATCTTAGTTTTGAGTTTTGTTGTGCCAAGTAAAGTCTTTGATAGTAAAGTAAGTACTAGATTTGGATTACTGCGCAGTTCCAGATTTCTTTGCTGTCATGAATCTGGGTCTACCTCCCTGTAGGTAGCTCAGAAAATTAAGCCAATTTACGTGCATGATCCTCAGATATGTACGCAACTTTCATTAAATTTGAGCATTTTCATTTGAGCAAGTCTGGTGGCCTAATAAAATCCATCTTTACGGACTGTTCTGTTTTGACAGATTCTGCCTTTTATTTCGCATTGCCTCTTTCGCTATGTTGGATGAATTTCTTTGATCCATTAATGTCCAAGTAGCTTTATGCAATGTCCAGAAGTGTTAAGAATGATTGTGTCACCTCTGAACATGTTAATTTTTATTGTGCACTAACCCTCTAATGAGTTGTTTCGAGTTTGGTGTGGAGGAAGTTTTCAAGGATCAAGAGAGGAGTATGATGCAATATGATCAAGGAGAGTGAAAGCTCTAAGCTTGGGGATGCCCCGGTGGTTCACCCCTGCATATTTTAAGAAGACTCAAGCGTCTAAGCTTGGGGATGCCCAAGGCGGCATCCCCTTCTTCATCGACAACATTATCAGGTTCCTCCCCTGAAACTATATTTTTATTCCGTCACATCTTATGCACTTTGCTTGGAGCGTCGGTTTGTTTTTTTTTTTTTGTTTTTGTTTGAATAAAATGGATCCTAGAATTCACTTTATGGGAGAGAGACACGCTCCGCTGTAGCATATGGACAAGTATGTCCTTAGGCTCTACTCATAGTATTCATGGCGAAGTTTCTTCTTCGTTAAATTGTTATATGGTTGGAATTGGAAAATGCTACATGTAGTAATTCTAAAATGTCTTGTATAATTTGATACTTGGCAATTGTTGTGCTCATGTTTAAGCTCTTGCATCATACACTTTGCACCCATTAATGAAGAAACACTTAGAGCTTGCTAATTTGGGTTGCATATTTGGTTTCTCTAGAGTCTAGATAATATCTAGTATTGAGTTTTGAACAACAAGGAAGACGGTGTGGAGTCTTATAATGTTTACAATATGTCTTTTATGTGAGTTTTGCTGCACCGTTCATCCTTGTGTTTGTTTCAAATAACCTTGCTAGCCTAAACCTTGTATCGAGAGGGAATACTTCTCATGCATCAAAAATCCTTGAGCCAACCACTATGCCATTTGTGTCCACCATACCTACCTACTACATGGTATTTCTCCGCCATTCCAAAGTAAATTGCTTGAGTGCTACCTTTAAAATTCCATCATTCACCTTTGCAATATATAGCTCATGGGACAAATAGCTTAAAAACTATTGTGGTATTGAATATGTACTTATGCACTTTATCTCTTATTAAGTTGCTTGTTGTGCGATAACCATGCTTCGGGGACGCCATCAACTATTCTTTGTTGAATATCATGTGGGTTGCTATGCATGTCCGTCTTGTCTCGAAGTAAGAGAGATCTACCACCTTAATGGTTGGAGCATGCATATTGTTAGAGAAGAACATTGGGCCGCTAACTAAAGCCATGAATCATGGTGGAAGTTTCAGTTTTGGACATATATCCTCAATCTCATATGAGAATAATAATTGTTGCCACATGCTTATGCATTAAAGAGGAGTCCATTATCCGATTGTCCATGTTGTCCCGGTATGGATGTCTAAGTTGAGAATAATCAAAAGCGAGAAATCCAAAATGCGAGCTTTCTCCTTAGACCTTTGTACGGGCGGCATGGAGGTACCCCATTGTGACACTTGGTTAAAACATGTGCATTGCAAAGATCCGGTAGTCCAAGCTAATTAGGACAAGGTGCGGGCACTATTAGTATACTATGCATGAGGCTTGCAACTTGTAAGATATAATTTACATAACTCATATGCTTTACACACTGTACATAAGATGTAATTGAACTAGCATAC
>NC_061514.1:233944987-234012262 GCF_022539505.1 Lolium rigidum
CTAGACTAAAATCCCGTGTGTCCTCGAGAACGTTTGGTCATTATAAGTAAACAAACCGGCTTGTCCTTTGTGCTAAAAAGGATTGGGCCACTCGCTGCAATTGTTACTCTCGCACTTTACATACTCGTACTTTATTCAACTGTTACATCAAAACCCCCGAATACTTGTCTGTGAGCATTTACAGTGAATCCTTCATCGAAACTGCTTGTCAACACCTTCTGCTCCTCGTTGGGATCGACATTCTTACTTATCGAAGGTACTACGATACACCCCCTATACTTGTGGGTCATCAAACACCTAGAGCTTGCTAAATTTGGTTTGCATATTTGGTCTCTCTAAAGTCTAGATAATTTCTAGTATTGAGTTTTGAACAACAAGGAAGACGGTGTAGAGTCTTATAATGTTTACAATATGTCTTTTATGTGAGTTTTGCTGCACCGGTTCATCCTTGTGTTTGTTTCAAATAACCTTGCTAGCCTAAACCTTGTATCGAGAGGGAATACTTCTCATGCATCCAAATCCTTGAGCCAACCACTATGCCATTTGTGTCCACCATACCTACCTACTACATGGTATTTCTCCGCCATTCCAAAGTAAATTGATTGAGTGCTACCTTTAAAATTTCCATTCTTTACCTCTGCAATATATAGCTCATGGGACAAATAGCTTAAAAACTATTGTGGTATTGAATATGTACTTATGCACTTTATCTCTTATTAAGTTGCTTGTTGTGCGATAACCATGCTTACGGGGACGCCATCAACTACTCTTTGTTGAATATCATGTGAGTTGCTATGCATGTCTGTCTTGTCTGAAGTAAGGGAGATCTACCACTTTAATGGTTAGAGCATGCATATTGTTAGAGAAGAACATTGGGCCGCTAACTAAAGCCATGAATCATAGTGGAAGTTTCAGTTTTGGACATATATCCTCAATCTCATATGAGAACACTAATTGTTGCTACATGCTTATGCATTAAAGAGGAGCCATTATCTGTTGTCCATGTTGTCCCGGTATGGATGTCTAAGTTGAGAATAATCAAAAGCGAGAAATCCAAAATGCGAGCTTTCTCCTTAGACCTTTGTACAGGCGGCATGGAGGTACCCCTTTGTGACACTTGGTTAAAACATGTGTACTGCGATGATCCCGGTAATCCAAGCTAATTAGGACAAGGTGCGGGCACTATTAGTATACTATGCATGAAGCTTGCAACTTGTAAGATATAATTTACATGATACATATGCTTTATTACTACCGTTGACAAAATTGTTTCTTGTTTTCAAAATAAAAGCTCTAGCACAAATATAGCAATCGATGCTTTTCCTCTGCGAAGGACCTTTCTTTTACTTTAATGTTGAGTCAGTTCACCTATTTCTCTCCACCTCAAGAAGCAAACACTTGTGTGAACTGTGCATTGATTCCTACATACTTGCATATTGCACTTGTTATATTACTCTATGTTGACTATATCCATGAGATATACATGTTATAAGTTGAAAGCTACCGCTGAAACTTAATCTTCCTTTGTGTTGCTTCAATACCTTTACTTTGATTTATTGCTTTATGAGTTAACTCTTATGCAAGACTTATTGATGCTTGTCTTGAAGTGCTATTCATGAAAAGTTTTTGCTTTATGATTCAGTTGTTTACTCATGTCATTACCATTGTTTTGATCGCTGCATTCATTACATGTGTTTACAATAGTATGATCAAGGTTATGATGGCATGTCACTCCAGAAATTATCTTTTTTATCGTTTACACGCTCGGGACGAGCGAGAACTAAGCTTGGGGATGCTGATACGTCTCCGACGTATCGATAATTTCTTATGTTCCATGCCACATTATTGATGATATCTACATGTTTTATACATACTTTATGTCATATTTATGCGTTTTCCGGAACTAACCTATTGACGAGATGCCGAAGGGCCAGTTCCTGTTTACTACTATTTTTGGTTTCAGAAATCCTAGTAAGGAAATATTCTCGGAATTGGACGAAATCAACGCCCAGGTTCCTATTTTTGCACGAAGCTTCCAGAAGACCGGAGGGGAGACGAAGTGGGGCCACGGGGCGCCGACACAGTAAGGCGGCGCGACCAAGGGGGGGCCCGCGCCGCCCTAGTGTGTGGCCCCCCGTCGGGCCTCCGACTCCGCCCTTCCGCCTACTTAAAGCCTCCGTCGCGAAAACCCTACCACGTTCGACGAAACCGAGAGAAAACCTTCCCGAGCCGCCGCCATCGCAAAGCCAAGATCCGGGGGACAGGAGTCTCCGTTCCGGCACTCCGCCGGGACGGGGAAGTGCCCCGGAAGGCTCCTCCATCGACACCACCGCCATCTCCATCAACGCTGTTGTCTCCCATGAGGAGGGAGTAGTTCTCCATCGAGGCTCGGGGATGTACCGGTAGCTATGTGGTTAATCTCTCTCCTATGTGCTTCAATACAATAATCTCATGAGCGCTGCCTTACATGATTGAGATTCATATGATGATGCTTGTAATCTAGATGTCATTGTGCTAGTCAAGTGGGTTTTACTTATGTGATCTTCGGAGACTCCTTGTCCCACGTGTGTAAAGGTGACAGTGTGTGCACCGTGTGGGTCTCTTAGGCTATATTTCGCAGAATACTTATTCACTGTTATGAATGGCATAGTGAAGTGCTTATTTATATCTCTTTATGATTGCAATGTGTTTTGTATCACAATATATCTGTGTGCTACTCTAGTGATGTTATTAAAGTAGTTTATTCCTCCTGCACGGTGTAATGGTGACGAGTGTGTGCATCGTGTAGTACTTGGCGTAGGCTATGATTGTGATCTCTTGTAGATTATGAAGTTAACTATTGCTATGATGGTATTGATGTGATCTATGCCTCCTTTCGTAGTGTGAAGGTGACAGTGTGCATGCTATGTTAGTACTTGGTTTGGTTACGTTGATCTGTCATGCACTCTAAGGTTATTTAAACATGAACATCGAATATTGTGGAGCTTGTTAACTCCGGCATTGAGGGTTCGTGTAATCCTACACGGTTAGTGGTGTTCATCATCCAACAAGAGAGTGTAGAGTCTAGCATCTATCTATTTGTTCTGTTATGTGATCAATGTTGAGAGTGTCCACTAGTGAAAGTATGATCCCTAGGCCTTGTTCCTAAATATCGCTACCGCTGCTTGTTTCTTGTTTTTCTGCATCTGTACTTCCTGCAATATTACCACCATCAACCACACGCCAGACAAGCACTTTTCACAGTGCCGTTGCTACTGCTTATATTTATTCATACCACTCGTATTTCACTATCTCTTCGCCAAACTAGTGCACCTATTAGGTGTGTTGGGGACACAAGAGACTTCTTGCTTTGTGGTTGCAGGGGTTGCATGAGAGGGATATCTTTGACCTCTTCCTCCATGAGTTCGATAAACCTTGGGTGATCCACTTAAGGGAAACTTGCTGCTGTTCTACAAACCTCTGCTCTTGGAGGCCCAACACTGTCTACAAGAATAGAAGCACCCGTAGACATCAGACATTCACCTCATTTCACGTCATTTCACTTTTGGTGGAGGCAGCCTTGGCATAACCCCTATGATGCTTGTTCAGAGGGAACCCATACTAAAATACATAAGTTTCCAGTCAAGCCTTACCCAGATTCAGGTATTGTGGGGGTACTTAAAAATTGGAATGGTATCGCATCCGAACCCAACCATCAGTTTTGTAAAATTCACCAAGTCATTCACTAGTCATATTCACCTTCACAATCTTTCAATAGAATGACTCATCATTCCAAGGTTTTCAAAGTCATTTCATTTCACAAGTTCCCAACTAGAGTAGTCACTTTTAAGGTTTAGCACTGGCAACTAGTTATGAGGGGTGCTAAATAGCTTATAGCTCTCTAGGCCAAGTGTGATGCTCTTGTACTACTCCATAACTAAACCAAGTGAATCATAAATCAAAAAGTAACTTTGATAAATAAAATCCAATAAAGCTTGTAAAGTAAAAACTTGGGATAGGATCATAAAGTAAAATGTAATGGTGCCTTGCTCTTGTAGAGCTTTGCACTTTGCAATAATATTATCTGGCAACAATATAATTGGCATTAGTCTAGCTTGCATTGGTAATAGCTTGCCTTGATTTGTGAGGTGATCAAAGTTTTCTTCTCCTTCCTCTTGGTAGAAGACCTCTTCCTCTTGATAGTCTCCGGTACTAGCGTCTATAAACGAATACGAGGATACAATCACCAAACAACCCTTAAGTAGACTTAATTAGCCTTAATGGCTCACACAAATGATCTAGCATCACTACTTAATATTTATCCAAAATTATGCTAGGGTTTCCTTACTTAGTATTAGAGAAATAATTTCCTCTTATTGAAATGTGAATTAGGGTTTCTCTTTAGTGTGGAGAAATAATTTCCTATCATTGAATCTTCTTAAGATTTAATCTTATCAATGAATAAATGTGAGATCATGTTGACCAAGGTCAATACTTCACATTTATCATTTGAGAGAAAATGAGTTAAATGACATTCATCATCTCATGCAATTTGAATCCTATTTGATTTAAGCTCCACAAGTGAGCAAGTATGAGACCATGCAATAGAGGTCATCACATTACTTCATAACACTTGGGAAGGTGATTTAAATGAGGTGCTACACCCCATAGATTTGAAATCTTAATTTTTGAAAATGAATTAAATGGGTTAGTATTGACTACATAGCCAATATTTTGCTCTAGCCCATGATCATACAAAGTAACCATGTAATATTTTTACATAAACAATTAGAGTACTGGAAATGTGAATTATGAGAGTTGGAATCACCTCAAAATTCAAAATGGTTGATTTTATAAATTTATCTGAAATCTGAAAAGTCTCTGATTTGTTATTTTTACTATTCAAAAACCATAATAGTTCTGGGGTTCAAACCAGTGGGATTAGTTAGATCATTTCATAAGATTTCTAGAACATTTTGAATCACTAAATTTGGATTTGTAGATTTGAAACTATTTAAATTCTAGCAAAGGACCAGTATTGGAATTCAATGAAACGAATTAATTTTGAATTTACACTAACTGGGCTAGGCGGAAAAGCAAATGAGCCGAAATGGTTTGAAACGGTGGAATCCAGCCCAACAGCGTTTCTCACGCCACGGGCCGCCTGACATGGTGGGACCCAGTGGTCAGTGACTTGAATTCACCGAAACGGTACCTTTCACCCTGAGCCATAGGATTAGAGGCTGATCGAGCGGTCGAGGGTTGTCGTCGTCGTCGACGAGAGGGAGGTGCTGGCACGGTGGAGGTAGGAGGTCGGCGGCGAGCTGGGGCTCCGGCGATGGTCGGCGACGAGGCAGGGTGATGTTACGGACGATGGGGAAGCCAATGATGGTCGCAGCAGCGTCGGGGGTAGATGAATTCGATGACTCCTTCTTCTCCTGCTCCGGCGGACTCCGGCGATCAATTGACGAGCTACGGTGTAAATTGGAGAGGGGAAGTGGGTCGAGGAGATCAAGGAGAAGGATGGGAGCAAGTTTGGTGTGGAGAAGGAGGCGCGGGAGAGGCTCTATTTATAGATGCGCGAGGTGCTGCGAGGGTGCGGGCAAGGTCGTCGACGGCGATGGCGTTCTAGGGCGCGAAAGGGCAGGGCGATGGGGGCGTGTGTTGCAGGCATCATGGCGGAGCTAGTGAGCGTGATGGCACGGCGAATGATGGTCTGAGACGTGTGAGCGAGGTGCGCGCCCTTGCAGTACCGCGCGGCAGGGGTTTTATCATGGCGACGGCGACGGGTCCTCCGCAGGCGATTGAGCATGTCCCTGGGCTAGCTGGAGGTGCGGTGGAGCTTGTTGCAGAGGTAGAGGGACAGGGGTTGACGGAGGCGACGGCACACGCGTGCGCTCTGGCGCGTCCAGGGCTGTGTCTGGGCGCGCTCTGGCACGTCCTGGCCTGTCTGGACACGTCGCGTTCCAAGCGTGGGCGTGCACTTCTTTGGCCAGGGAGGGTACCAGCGTGCATGGTTGAGTGAAGGCTACCTATTTGACATGGTAAGGCTGGCCAGAGAGGGGTGGAGAGGATGAGTGGCACGAGGGTCGGCATGGGTACGGCATGAGCTTGCTTTGATCATTTCTACACTTTTATCAGGGCTATGGTGCTTGGTTGATGCAGAGGAGGTACCAGGGTTGTGATGATCACAAATGGAAAGGGGTTTAGCCCAAAATCCATTGGATTTTAGCATGTGTGCATAAAGTAAAATGATGCCTGCCAAGTGTTTGATAATATGGCCGCATGAAACTTTTTGTTGAATTTTAAAAATATTTTTGGTGGAGTTCATTTATATAATCAAAGGAGTAGAATGGTGGTGGTGGTGGTCAATTTGGAGCTGGTTTGCAAAGTTTGAAAATTGGGTTCATCTTCTCATTGTTTCAAAGTCTTCACTTGTCATCTCTTTTCTGGTCAACCTAGGCAGAGTCCACCTTGATGGTCAACATCAAACTTGTTCACCTTGACATGGTATTGGATGAGGTGGAAAGAGTTGGCCAAGTGTGGTTTAAGAAACTTCCAAACCAGGGGTGCAAAGTGGGCAACATTTTATAAAAGGGCAAAGTGACCATTATCACATGTTAGTGGAATTTGATTTTTTCCTTTGATTTGAATTGGGTTTCTTTGATGAAAAAGTGTGTGTTATTGATATCTAAGGGTTTCACAAGCAATGGCACAAGCAAAAGAGGCCTTGGTTAAAGATTTGCATATTTGGCTAAATGTGTATGTGAGTGAGATTTCCATTTTCTCACTATTTTAATTCTCTCTATTTGATTTGATTTTTCTTGACTCCAAAGTGATTCTTATTAGTTTAGGAACTTTTCCAAACCATTGAAACCATTCCAAAAGGTCTAGTTCAAAGATTTGCAAAAATGGCCATAAACACATAAGAGGTGAAATTCCAATTTTTCTTAATCTTCTATTTTGTTCCCCTTGCTTTACTTGGGCATGGTTTAGGGTCCAATTAGTGTGATGTTAGGTTTAGAGATGGTTTCACACCATTTGGGCAAGGTAGGAGTGCATAGGACAAGATTTGGTATTATGACTATGTGCCACATATGCCTCTATGCATATGTTGATTTTATTTTTGTTTCTCACTTGAATTAGTTGGTAGGTACTAGATGAGGTTTGTTGATGTTTTCAAAACATCTAAACAGGGTAGAAAAGCCTAGGTAAAAGTTTTAGCAAAAATAGCCATAGGCACATAGGCCCTTTTCTTATTTAATTTCTTTTTTATTTTTATTTAACTTGGATGGTGAAAAGGATAGGGTTTAGGGTTTAAGATCTTTTCAAAATACTTCAACCAACAATCATGGAAATATCACAAGAATTAAGCATGAGTACTATGCATAGCCTAATTTGTAATAAAAGTTTTTGTTGGTTCTCATTTTTGGAAAAAGGGAAATTCATTTTCTCTTTGTTTTAAAAAATTTGGGATGTTACATTGTACCACTGTCTTGGAGACTGTTTCAGACCATAAAGGGACCTCTTCAACTTGCAAACAAGATCCTCCTTACCAGGCACAACAAAACCTTCAGGGTGGTCCATGTATATCTTCTCCTCAAGCTCACCATGCAGAAAAGCAGTCTTTACATCTATCTGCTTAAGCTCAAGATCATGCATAGCCACAATACCAAAGAATGCACGAATGGAACTATGCTTCACAACCGGAGAGAATACATCATTATAATCAATACCTGGAATTTGGTTGAAACCTTTTGCTACTAACCTTGCCTTAAACCTCGGAGGCTCATTAGGAGACAATCCTTCCTTTCTTTTAAATATCCACTTACAAACGGACAACCTTCTTTTGTTTAGGCAAGGGCACAACATCCCATGTGCCATTCTTGTCAAGCGATTGCATCTCCTCTTGCATAGCAGAAATCCACTTCACGCGGTCAACGGATGCAACGGCCTCAATATATGTAGCAGGTTCAGTATCATGCTCCACCTGTTCAGCACAATTCAAAGCATGATGAACAAGATTACATTCTTCAATTAAACGAGGACGTGGACCTTTGTTACGCCTCGGCCTATCAGCAGCAATGGAACTATTTGTTTGCTGCAAAACATGTGGTGAGTGCTGAACAACAGTGTTCTCATTTTCAGCAACATCATTTTCTTTCTCCTCCACGTGCTCCACCTGCACGCTATTCCTATGTTGTTCATTGTTCATCATCAGAATTATCAGAAAAATCAACAGCATCAGTAACATCTGTAGATGAACTCTTATAAAACATAACAACCTCATTAAAGACAACATTCCTGCTATGCAAAACTTCCTTAGTTTCAGGATTCCATAACTTACATGCCTTAACTCCTGAACCATAACCAAGAAACACGCACTTAACAGCCCTGGGCTCTAGCTTTCCATTATCAACATGAGCATAAGCAGTGCAACCAAAAACTCTCAACTGTGAATAATCAGCAGGTGAACCAGACCATACCTCAATAGGAGTTTTCTTATTAAGTGGAATGCAAGGTGACATGTTTATCAAGTAACAAGCGGTGGAGGCTGCTTCAGACCAGAAACGTCTATGCATACCAGCATTGGACAACATGCAGCGAGCCTTGGAGATGATGGTTCTGTTCATTCTCTCCGCCACACCATTCTGCTGAGGAGTATATGGGATGGTGTGGTGTCTGACAATGCCTTCGTCGCTGCAATAATCATTGAAAATAGTAGAACAAAACTCCATGCCATTGTCAGTACGAAACAATTTAACTTTCTTTTCTGTTTGCTTCTCTACCATAACTTTCCACTTTCTAAAAGCATCAAACACATCAGATTTATGTTTCAGAAAGAAAGACCACACTTTTCTGGAGTAATCATCTATGATAGTAAGCATGTAATTTGCACCACCAAGAGAAGTCTTGCGGGAAGGTCCCCACACATCAGCATGCACATAATCTAAAATCCCTTTAGTGGTATGAACGGAAGCATTGAATTTAACTCTTTTATGCTTACCAAAAATGCAGTGCTCACAGAACTCAAACTTACTCAAATTGCAGCCATCTAGCAGGTCTCTCCTGTGCAATTCTGCCATGCCATGTTCACTCATATGTCCAAGACGCATATGCCACAGATTAGTTTTACCAGGTTCATCAGGAATAACAGTAGCAGCAATACCAGACAATGTGCTACCTCTAAGAACATATAATTTTGCAGATTTCATATCACCAATCATGTGAACGAGAGAACCTTTTGATACCTTCAGAACTCCGCGAGAACCGGAGTGTTTGTACCCGTCAACATCAAGGGTACTGAGAGAGATCAGATTTCCGGCCATGCCAGGTATGTGTCTCACATCTGTCAGAGTGTGTGTCATGCCATCATGCATCTTGATCTGAACGGAACCAATGCCCACGATCTCACGTGGGTTGTTATCTCCCATCCGCACAACATCTCCACTCTGCACAAACTCATAAGAACTGAACTAGTCTTTGTTACAGCAAATATGAAACGAACATGCAGAATCAAGAATCCACTCATCATTACCAGAAACACAACCAACAAACACAACTAGGCAATCGCCCTATCACTGGAAACAACAGCAGTCTTACCATCACCCTCAGATTTGTTTTTCGGTAGGTAAGTATCGTTTCTTTTCTCTTTATTCTGCAACTTCCAGCAATCATCAATATTGTGGCTAGTTTTCTTACAATACTTGCAGAACTTACCATCTCGTCCCTTTGACTTTGAGCAACCTCTGTCGGTCTTGCTCTTATCTCTGTTGTAGTTGTTGTAGTTGTTGTAGTTGTTGTTTCTGTTCTCGGTCCTGCCTCGGACCTGCAGTGCTTCTTTCTTAGATGACGAACCCTCTGCCTGCACCATAGATTTCATCTTTGCCCTCTGCTGGAGGGCCTCATAAACTTCGGCAAGGGTTAGTTCATCACGGCTGTATAACAAGGTGTCTCGAAAATTCGCAAAAGAATTAGGCAACAAGACTAACAGTATAAGAGCTAGATCCTCATCATCATAATTTACCTCCATGGACAACAAATCAGAAACGATCTCTCTAAAGATCGATAGGTGATTCATCATTGACGCACCTTCTTGCAGCTTGTGCGAGAACAACTTCATCTTCACGTGCATCTTACTGGTTAGATCTTTGAACATGCAGATCGATTCCAGTTTCAACCACAGCGCTGTTGTGGATTTCTCAGCCAGCACTTCCCGCAAGATATTGTTGGATAGGTGAAGCTGAATTAATGAAAAAGCCTTACGGTCTTTCCTCTTTTCATCGTCGGTCCAGGTCTTGGCATCTTTCTTGCCAAATCCATCAAGAGCTTCATCCAGATCAGAAGATTGGGTAAGTATCGTCCTCATCTTCACTTTTCACAGAGAAAATCTCGTGGTATAATCCAGCTGCGGTAGATCGAACTTCAAAGAAGACATGTCGCAAAACCCTAGATTGAAACACGGGCTCTGATACCACTAGTTATAAAAGCGACAAGCAAATAACGAAGAACGAAACAAGAACACACGCAGGGGACACAAGATTTAACGTGGAAAACCCCTTCCAACACAGAAGGGGAAAAAACCACGGGCTCCAGCCATCAAAACTTCACTATATCGGGGAGTGTTTACAAACACCGTGAGTTATCTTATAATCTGATAAACCCTAGTCGGCGGCTTACAAGATGTATATATAGGCGGTGCCAACGATCCGTACCGTACCGCGGGGGGCGGCAGCCCCCCGCATCCCCTTCGCAGGTGTCCCTGCAGGGCGCGGCGTATGTCCCCCTATGCTTCGGCCCAAGCCTACCGCCGACGGGCCTCGCTCCGCTCGTCAGAAGTTAGCATCCCTTTAGTATATGAATTTGGATTACAATACGACAGTAAAACTGAAAAACAGGGGAAGCCGAAGAGGACAAACACCCGGTCCTGTAGGTGCGAGTGCCCTGCCATAATTCGTTTGCTCCGGACAGATGACAATGGTTGGTATATTAGCGAGCACCGGTCTATGCACAACCACTCGTTGTCCAAGACTTGCGGTGAGCTAGTGCATTGGCCATCACACAAGCACATTGACATTTACACAAAAGATCTGGTAAAGTAGTTGAGGGAGAACAATATCAACATTAGCAAGGTGTACAGCATCATCGGCAGTTTTTTTGGCAATATGGAGAATGTACCATTCACAAAGAGGTCCCTGAGAAGCTTGTGTGGACAGATTAGCCGGAACCAGGCTGATGATGACGTGAAGAAAACCATGGAGGTCTTTGCGGAGCTGGGAGCAAAGGATCCTGATTTCTGCTATCGTGTACAGCCAGACAAGGAAAGCCGTATCAAGAACCTTATGTGGACCAATGGTACAAGCAGGGATCAGTACAAGTATTTTGGTGATGTGATTACTTTCGACACCACGTACAGGACAAATCTGTATGATATGCCTTTTGGGTTATTTGTCGGTGTAAACAATCACTTCCAAAGTATTATTCTAGGGGGCGTGTTGGTTCAGGATGAGAAAGTGAAAAGCTTTGAGTGGGTCTTCGCTGAATTTGTCCGGATGATGGGAGGGAAGGCACCAAGAACAATACTGACAGGTTAGTAATGTGTAGTATTAGCTTGTATGTCTGGCCGGTTTTATTTGTCGTTGCTTAGTGTGCTAATTTTTCTTCTCGCCAATGTTCTGTTGCAGATCAGAACCGAGCCATGGAGATCGCGATACGAAACATCTTGCCGGATACAATACATAGATGGTGCAAGTGGCATGTGCTGAGAAAAGCTAACGAGTGCCTTGGTCAGTTCTACGCGAAAAGAAACGAATTTATATCTGACTTCCACAAAGTTGTGAATCACATGCTAACGGAGGATGAGTTTGAGACGGGATGGCAGTTATTGATTGACAAATACAGTGTCAAAGATAACCCATTCCTAACACAGATTTATGAAGTTCGTAAAAAGTGGGTAAAGCCATATTTCAAAGGAGTTTTCTGTGCCAAGATGACGAGCACAAAGAGGAGTGAGAGTGCAAACCACATGTTGAAGTCGTATGTCCCTCTAGGCTGTGCAATGCACATGTTTGTGAAGCAATATATGAGGCTTCAGTTTGATAGGGACACTGATGAGAGCTACGAGGAGAAGATGACTAAGATTGTAAGCATAACTAAGTTTGCGGCTCTAGTTTTTCCTGTGCCAATTTTTGCACCGATGGAAATTTAATTATTACTTTTTTGGAAAATGCAGGGTGGAGTGGTCCTGAAGACTAAAACATTGCTTGAGAGGCATGCTAGCAAGATTTACACCAGGGCCATGTTCACACAGTTTGGGAAGGAACTATACGAAGCCAGTGCTTATGAAGTAACAGAAGCCGAGAAGGATAAGTTGTATGTTTCCATGCATAACCAGGCTGATAAAAGAGAAGCGTGGTGCAGGGTGTCATTCAAAGTGCAGGTGGTAGATAATGGAAGGAAATTTGTGTGTGAGTGTGGAAATTTTGAACATACGGGTCTGTTGTGCTGCCATGCACTCAAGGTATGGTTTGTCTTACTTTTTTTTGTACTTTCCTGTTAAGGGAGCCTGATGGAAACAACCAGCTTTATAATGTAGTTGTGTATGGAAATGATTAATTAGGTGATGGAGTATTTAAAGGTTAAGGAGATACCTCCAGATCACATTGTGAAGAGGTGGACGAGAGACGCAAGAGATGTGTTGCCTGAACACCTCCAGCTGTATCAGCGAGATAAGAGTGTAGCTCGGTCAATAACTTTTAGGCACTCGAACCTGTACGTGAATGCAATGGAGCTTGTTAGAATCGGTGATCCCAATGTGGCAGCGTATGAGAAAGCTATGGAAATTTTGAAGAATGAGATTGTGACAGTGACACCACTAAGCCTTGAAAGGGATGGTTTATGTTTGGAAGACCGGGATGGTGCCAAGGCACGGGACCGTAGGTCTGAAGGAAATGCGGCCTATCATAGTGAGACGGAGTCAGCGGCACCAATGAGGCTGTCCAGTCTTTTGGCACCAATGAAGAATCGAAAAGCGGGAAGACCAACGACGAGTCGTGACAAGCCACCTTATGAAGATATCAGCAAGCGTTCGAGATTCTGCAGTATTTGTCGTAGTAGAGGTCACAAGAGCACAACATGTCCCCAGAGAGGTGACATGCCAAAGCAACCGAGGAAAGAAGCTAGGTGTAGTCAGTGTGGTTTGACAGGTCACCGAAAGAACACATGTTCTAAACATTCCGCTGATGTCCTTAGAGCTAATGGCGGTGTTATCGTGTAAATCATCATTTCGCCCGTCGGACGAAAAAATTAGATTGTTCAAAAAGAACTTCATTTTAAACTTAAATCTTGTGGTACTGGGTTGTGTTGAAGGCTGTGGTTACTGGTTAGGCAGTTAGGCACTGTTTGGTGTCCACAGATTGTTATATCAACTATAGGTGCTTGGGTAACAGGAAAGTGAAAACACCTACGGGTGTCTTCACAGTTTTTCAGTATAAGATTTGGATGGTACCCAAACAGAAAGAGGATTGATGCAGGTAGTGCTGTTCTCCGATGTTGTGGCTGTAGACCTGTAGTGGACTAGTAGAGTCTGGAGATACTTTTCTCTTTGATGCTATGTTCTGTAATGGTTTTAACAGAGAGTGGTGCTGCAATGGCGAAGAACTTTTTTTTTCTGAATTGGAGATGTTTTATCAACTTCATTTATGTGTAAGCCCCTTAGTTAAAAACAAAGGATATTTGCAGGTGCCTTTGCTCGGATGAGAAATAGACGAGAGAGCTAGAAGGAGAAGAGAGAAGTTAGGAGTTCGCAGATGTGATTTTAATATACACGGACGGGTTGGTGGCGAATAAAAGCTTTGTTGTGCTGGTAGCACGCAGTATGAAATAACGCGGTACAGAATCGGAGACAAACTTGTACCGCCTCGCCAAGTAAACGGGTCGAACGTCCAGCTGTGTAGCCAGCACCATGAATACGCTTTGAGGTGAAAATAACTAAAGGGGAATACATGACTGGAATACCGAGGCCCACTTCCCCAATGTGCCAGCTTGCCCAATCGGAGTAGGCGAGCTCGTGAGCTCCTTTGCATTTTCGTTTCTTTTTTGTAAAAATTGACCAAAATAGGGCTAAGTTTAATGAACTCTAGTTTAAATTTACTTTTTTGTTGTTTTCCTTTTTATAGCGCAACGTGCGATCCAAACGGACACGCGCACGCCGGCCGTTGTTCGGGTGTCCGCGCGGCCACCCAAACGGTCCAAAAAAGTCATCTAAAGACGCTACCTGTTCGACGTTTTTATTTTCGTCCCTACATCCGTAATTGAGCCGTGTGTGTAGAGACGTTTATTGAGACGCAACACCATACGTTCTAAACTTCTAGATTTACACATGCACACTTGTAGAAAAAAGTACCAACTAACCCTACGTTGACTATATCCCCTAGCGCGAGTAAAGCCTAGGGCCGCCGCCACCGGATCCGATCGTGGTGCCTCTCCCGCTCAGCTTCGCAAGATAGCTAGCAATTCTTTTTCTCTCCCGACTCCCAACTCCTAATAGCATCTCCACTCGTCTCCCCACAGAGCCCCCTACGGCCACTTTTTTCCATCCGAACGGCGAAAAACGGCCCAGTCAGGCCCCCGGTTTCTCGTTTTGGTCCGGATTTGAGCCTATTTTCATCCGGACTCCCCATGCCATCCTCGGTTTCCCGGGGGTCTCCCGGGGACTCCGGATGAAGCTAAACCAACCGCCCACGCCCACATGTCTCCTCTTTCGTCCGGATTCCCCGAGCCCATCCTCTTTTTCCCCGAGAAACGCCGCTTGGGGAGCACACGACTGGAAATATACTCCTCCCCACGCCAAATCTTCCTCCAATCCGGATGAAAATTTTGCCGGATTTGGGCGTGGGGAGCGCCAACGAGTGGGGATGCTCTAAGAGCATCTCCAGTCGCGTCCCCCAAAGCGTCCCCCAAAGGGATTTGGGGCGCGCCGGACAAAAAAAGCGTTCCAGCCGCGTCCCCCAAAGCCCATTTTTGTCCGGCGCGGCCCGATACGGTGTCCGGCGCCCCGAGCCCGTCCCCGTCCCACGGGGACGCTCCGGGGACGCCGGACACAACGACAAGCGAGGGCAGGCTCCCACATGTCGGCGACTATTTGCATAAACCGTTGGTTCGCGCCTCTTTCTCGTCGCTCCTTCCTTCCCGCGCCTCCCACCCCACCGCAGCCGCTGGATTTCCCGGCCGTTTGGGCGTCCGATCTGTGCTGCGAGTCGGCACCGTTGTCGCGGTTGGGGCTCCCGCCGGTCGTGCCGCCGCCGCCGCGTCGCCGGCGCCTCCCGAACGCGCCGTCAAATCCGCCCCACCTCCGCGCACGAAGGTGCTCGACGACTTGCCGGGTAGGCGCGATTGGTCGCTATTTGTTGCGTCGTCTGCCTCGGCGCAATTTTAACCATTGATTTTGCTTTAGCCATGGACAGCGACGATGAGATGGTTGCCCTCGCTGGCCGGAGGACGAGCAAGCGTTCGACGACGACCTGCGGGAGCATTTGCTGATCATCGCGTCCCTCCGAGGACATGCTTGACGCCGAGGCGGAGAAGAGGAAGAGGCCGCGCCGCGGAGGATCAAGGCCGGGAAGAAGGAAGTCGAAGCCCCGGCGAGAGGATGGAGGGGCATGCCATGCTGCACAACGACTACTTCGCCGACGGGGCAACACATGCCGACAATTTTCGGCGCCGGTACGGGATGAGCAAGGGCCTGTTCATGAATATCCTCCACGGCGTTCGAGAGTTCGACCCCTACTTCAAGCTCAAGGTCGACGTTGTAGGCGTTCTCGGGTTCTCATCCATTCGAAGTGCACCGCCGCCATGAGGATGCTTGCATACGGAGCACTCGCCGATACACGGGACGACTACCTTCGCATGAGTGAGTCTACTGCCATTGAGTGCATGTACAAGTTTTTGCCGAGCTGTGGTGGGAAAGTTTGGCAAATACTACTTGAGAGGGCCAAGCGAGGAAGAGACGCAAGGATCATGGCACAAAATGCTGCCGGAGGATTTCCTGGAATGCTTGGAAGCATCGATTGCATGCACTCGGGCATGGAAGAACTGGCTGTTTGCTTGGCAAGGTATATACAAAGGGCGTCATGGATATTGCGGTGTGGTGCTTGAAGGCTGTGGCAGATTATGACTCGTGGATTTGGCATTCTTTCTTTGGCATGGCGGGATCACACAATGACATCAACGTGTTGCGGCGGTCTCCGGTGTTCGGCGAGACTAGTGGAAGGGCATGCTCCACCATGCAACTATGAGATCAATGGCCACCAATATACCAAAGGCTATTATCTAGCCGATGGTATATATCCAAAATGGGCCACTTTTGTCAAAACAAACTCGAATCCATCAGGTCCGAAGAATTCTCACTTTGCTACACGACAGGAGGCTTGCAGGAAGGATGTCGAGCGGGCATTTGGTGTGCTTCAAGCACAATTTGCCATTGTACGGTACCCTGCTCTAAGCTGGTCTCACGACCAAATGTGGGAGGTGATGCAGGCTTGTGTGATCATGCACAACATGATCATCGAGGATGACCGCAAGAATCATGTTAGGTCACATGTTGGTCCCTATGAGTGTCAAGGCCCTCTCGCGGAGGTTGATCATGAGTTGCCTGCAGATTTTGCTGATTTTCTCGCCATGCACGGAGAGATCCGTGACAGCAATGTGCATGAGCAACTTCAAGCTGATCTCGTTGAGCATTTGTGGAGGATCAAAGGAAATACCGTGGCACCTTGATGTATCATCTAGCCCTTTTTATTATATTTGATTACTTGTTTTATTGTTTGTTGTAATTTAATTTGAAAACAATCCTCGAAAACATTTTTTTTCATATGCTACATTTGATATAAATGGTTTATGTGTTAAAAAAATTATTTTAAATGTTTGGGGGCGGCGTTTGGGGGACGCGGCTGGGGAGCGACGTCCCCCAAACGCGGCACGAACAAAACACGTCCCCCAAACGCTCAATCCGGCGCGATTTGGGGGACGGTTTGGGGACGCGGCTGGAGATGCTCTAAGACCCATGTGATGGAGTAAGATTATCAGGATCTATCCATCCAACTGATGGGTCAATGTTGAATATATTTGGCGAGATCCTTGCCGCTGTACTAGTAGTATTAGATTAACTGTTCATCGCTACTATACTCCCGGCTGAGATCGATCACCAGGCGCCTGGCGCCAGACTCCTCATTCCTCTGTGCAATTAGGTATCTATTCCGCCTCCCCCCCTTTAAGATTTCACAAACCTTTCTTTGTATGCTACATATTAGAGAATTATTATGTTTTTGATCCTACTATCTAGATACATGTAATGGATATCGTTGCAGTTTTCATACTGAAGATAATAAGCAATCCAAACCTTGGAGGTGCTATTCACAGCGGAGGTCATCAATCTACATGGACTAGCAGAAAGTAACTTCTAGTTTTGGATTATTTAAATGTGCTAAACTTTCTCGATCTAGGACATGGTTTATTTGTCTACGAACAGTGTCAGATTTGCTGAACTCATCTAATACAAGTGTATGTGTCATCAATCGCACACGGTAACTATTGGATTCTTTTTGCAGCTTCGCAAGATATTTCTCAGATATTACTGATGTCAAATTGTTAATATTTTACCAACTGTTTTTTTTGTCATGTAGTTGTTCCTCTGCAGGTATTACTCGAAGATTTTTCAAGCCGCACATCATGGAGAGGAAACAAAATCTGCAGAAGAGAACCGGAGGAGCATTGAATCTAGTAGAGAAATTCACAATAGTTAGGAAACTACATACGGAAATAATAGGGACTTGTTTAGTAATGTATCCCAATATTTGTACGGATATACTTTTCACTTGTAAAGTACTACAGTTACCATCAGATAATATAATTGATGTTGTTTGCATCGCACTTTGCGATGCTTTTTTTTTTGGTTTGTGGTGTCTGTATTTGATTTCCATCATATGATGTGTATTGCTCCAAATTTTGCAAGGATCCGAAGAATGAATTGATTTATGTATAATACACATAAAAATTCATTCAAGGATACAATAACCCAACTCAATGTTGGTAGAGACGTATGTTGGGCCTCTCTATAAAGTGTCTCTATCATGATAAACACGCTTTTGAAAACATCTCACTTTATTTTTGAGACGCTGACTCATGCGTCTTTAAGGTATTCGAGACGGTGCATAAGAAGACGCTTTTATGACGTTTTACACTAGCGTGTTTACAACCACGTAGAGATGAAATATACCGTCTCTAGCCTTTAAGTTAGACGTCTCTACATGTCTTTTTTCTTGTAGTGAGCGCGTCCGTTTGGGTCGCCGCGTTGGAGATGCCATAGGCCAAGCATCTGACTAGCCCGATATATCCGGACAACCGCTCGATTTAGCATCCTAGAAATGGGATCCCCACTTTCAACCTAAAGGTTCATCTAAAAAAAGCTAACTACATGACCCTAACACTCCCGTCTCACCGAGCAGGCCATCCCCACAAGCACCCTGCTTGCTCCACACTTATGCCACACTGCTGACTATTGGAGATCCCGCTAGCGCCGCCATACATCAGCGCATGTCGTGATTCTACAGGCCACCGCCACGCTCTACACCACTGACCTCCCCTCCTCTCCCTACCCCACGCAGACCGCTGTGCTAGATGCCCCTTGCTCTTCATGGTGCTCGTTGTGCCCAGCTCTCCGATGTGGTGTAGCACTCCAGGCGCTGATGACACCCTCTTTGGGATCCACATGCAGCTGGCAGGTCTAGCCACCCGCTCACCTCTGGCAGCTTTCTCGCAGGTGAGAAGTACCGGAGCAGCCCGCAACACCCTATTTGGGTAAAATGGGCACACCCGAACCTTAATTTTCAGGAGTGTGAACTGTGGTTTTGATTATTTCGGGAAACTTTTCGGGTGTCAAATCTGATAACCGGATTTACAAAAGCCAAAGTTTACAATAGCGGACTATGTGACTTAGCGGCAACAATTTGTAGGCATTGAGAAAGCTACACCGAAGCTATATCAAAGCTAGGCCATTTATGTTTCAAAACTCCTAGAAAAATGAGGCATAAAGATTATACCATCTATAAATATGACAAAAAAAATATTGGTAAGAACTTATGTTAAAAAGTAATGATGATTGTAGTAATAAAAGCAGTACATGAATATATATTACATACCCAGGTTAAACTTTGAAATCCAAATATGGAATTGGACTTTGCCGAACTCTGTTATAACGAATGATGCCTTTGTTTGAGGGTTTACGTTATACTAGCACAATACCCGTGCGTTGCTACGGACAACAGATAAATATACAATACGAAAACAAAATTGGGGTGCAAATTAAATCAACAATAATTGAAATTATTAAAAATTTACATAGTTTATATTTATATTAAATTATTCCTGAATCTTAAATAGTGAAATAGCAATATTGGATTGTATTTAAGTTGAACATCATCAATTTATCTGTATTTAGTGTCAACTACTTCTTCTACAAAAAGAAGGCTACTCCTAGTTGATATGAATGTTCAGCGTGTTTCCTAGATTCAAATTTCTCTTTCTCTCTGTTAAAAAATTCTCTTTCCCACGACTCAAAGCTAAAATTATATGAATCGTTTAAGGTAATGTTTGCAGAACCCCAACCATCCATATTCACAAGCTTGTTGTATATCAACCAAAAGGATCTTTGAAGTGCAGCAGTCAGTCGTGACCTGACACTGTGACCCACCTAGTTTTTGATGAGTAAACCTTATAACCAGTTAGAGCATCTCCACTCGTGCCCCCGTCGAGGTCCCCGGCGAGCGTTTTTTCCATCCGGACGGTGAAATTTGGCTCAGTCGCGCCCCCGGTTCCTCGTTTTCGCCCGGATTTGGCCCTTCATCCATCCGGCGAGCCCACGCCACCCCCGGCCCCCCGGGGAGCGCTCGGGGACTCCGGACGAGTGAAAAGCGGGGAAGGGCCCGATCTGTCGGTGACTCGACGCACGAACCCCACCGCCACGTCGCTCAAAATCTCCCCCACCCCTCGTATCTCTCTCGCCGCCGGCACCACCCCGCCGGCTTGTTGCCCGGATTCCGCCGCCCCTCCTTCCCCACCTGCCTATATTCCGCCGTCTTTCGACGACGGCCTATCTCGGTTGCTCTTCCGCCGGCCTGTTTTCCGGCCTGCTTGCTCGTCGTCGCTCGCGGCTCGGGTTGCCTCGACCACGCCCGTCAGGTGTTCGTTCATTTGCCTCGCCGGCCATGGACTCGGACGAAGAGGAGGAGCAGATGTTCGTCGAGATTATGCAAGAAGAGATGGCAGCAGCCGCCCAAGACGACGAGCACATGATGATCCTTGGTTGCTTGGCAAGCATGTACGCCGGACTGGCAACTCGTCGACGTGGTGGGTCGGCACGAGGTCGCCGGAAGTGCAAGCCGAGACAGCGAATGGAGGGCTACTGCATGTTGTACGCCGACTACTTCGCCGACAATCCATTGCACGGTGAGAGTGTTTTCCGGCGTCGTTTCAGGATGAGCGAAGCTATTTCTGCAAATTGTGTATGCCATCCGCCACTTTGATCCCTACTTCGGATGCAAGGCGGATTGCACTTGGTTTGGTTGGATTTTCGTCACCTGCAGAAGTGCACGGTGGCTATGAGGATGTCGGCGTATGGAGCTCCCGGTGATACTGCGGATGACTATCTTCGGATGGCGGAGTCCACCGCCCTTGATTGTTTCTACCGGTTCCGCGGGGCCGTCATAGCGGTGTTCGGGGACTATTACTTGAGATCACCCACTGTTTAAGACACTCGGAGGATCCTTGCAACAAATGAAGCTAGGGGTTTTCCGGGGATGCTTGGAAGCATTGACTGCATGCATTGGCAATGGAAGAACTGTCCGTTTGCGTGGCGGGGAATGTACAAGGGTCACAAAAAAGGCTGCACTTGTGATACTTGAAGCGGTGGCTACCCATGATCTTTGGATTTGGCACTCTTTCTTTGGTATGCACTGGATCCAACAATGACATCAACGTCCTAAACTGCTCCCGGTCTTTTCCAAGCTTGTTGAGGGTCATGCTCCTCCGGTGGACTATGTGATCAATGGTCGGCACTACAACAAAGGATACTACCTTGCGAGACGGTATCTATCCAAAGTGGGCAACATTTGTGAAGACTATCTCCAACCCTGCCACCCCCAAACTTTGCGAGTTTGTCAAGAAACAAGAAGCTTGCCGAAAAGACGTCGAGCGAGCATTTGGTGTCCTCCGGCAGAGATTTGTTCGTCGTCCGGTTCCCCGCTATGACTTGGTCCAAAGATCAGATGTGGGAGGTGATGAACTGCTGTGTGTGCCTACACAATATGATTATTGAAGATGAGCGAAAGCATCCGGTTCCTCTGGCTGAGCAAGAAGCACCATATGAGAGAGAGGGTCCTCTTGCACAGCACGAATCACCGAGTGCCTCCATCATGGGCCACCTTCTTTGCTATGCGCCGGGAGATTCGAGACTCTACAATGCATCGAGCTCGTTGCAAGATGATCCGGTGGAGCACATATGGAGGCTCCGAGGCAACGCCAACGCCGACGCCAACTAGTCTGTCTTAATTTGTTTGAAAAATTGTGAAATTTGTGTGCTTCATTTGTTTTAGCACTTGTTAAACATTGTACTGTTATCGCCGAATTTGTTTCAGCAATTTTCGTACTCTTGTTTGCCGAACTTGTTAAATTTTATGTTGAATTTGTTTGAAATATGTCAAATGGTCGAGGTTGGGGGTTTCCTGCCGGGGGGACGGCTGGAACTTCGGCGCTCCCCACGCCAAATCTTCATCCAATCCGGACGAAAATTTCGCCAGATTTGGGCGTGGGGAGCGCCAACGAGTGGGGATGCTCTTACTACAATACTACCTGCCTCTCATACCGTACGCCTCTAGTGGGCGGTGGCACTGCTCAACGTGAGATCGAAGAAGGGAATGGTAACCGTTGCGGGCAGACGACGGCTGCATGCTGCCACAGTGCGTCACTGGACCAGGCTGGGCGCACGTCGCGTGCTCGGCCTCAGGCTGTTAGGCGGATGGAGGACTCCATGCGGACCGCGCTCCTCCCGCCCCCCTCAACTCCGTGTTGGTGACCTGAACGGTGGGGCCGACACAGGACTACGAGCGCCGGGAACTTCTTTTCCTTCAACGCGATTGCATGTGAGATGAAAGCCAGCTATGGCGCGGTCCCCGCGTCCAGGTCGGGCGGTTCGAGCGCGTCGGCCAGGTATACTCCTTGCGCGCCCTTGTTCAGATCGGAAGTCGGCCGGGGACGGCGTGGCCCTGCCATCTCTGTTAGGGCCTGGTCTCTGCCGCGACCGAAGCTAGCCAGCCGGCTATACGCGGAGACGGAGGCGACGGCCACCGCGAAAAGAGGCAGCAACGAGCTCCACCACAGGTCATTTGGTACGGACGCTGCCTATTTCGTTCAGATCGATATGAAGTCAGTTGAGATTTACGGCGAAGATCGGCCGTATTTCGGCCACAACAGCCGCATGCTGCCGCCAGCCACTGGAGACGCCACCCACCTATCTCCACCGTCTAGACACACCTCCATCGCCATGCCTCTGTCCTGTATCACTGCTACAGGAAGTCTCGCGTCAGCGCGTTGAAAAAGGCCCAATGTTTACGGCGTGGAAGTCTCGTGTTAGTAGAAGATGACCATAGCGGAACAACGCTGGCCGGCAACACGGCCGTATGGCGTATTGTGCGAGGGAGGCAAGGCCTGTCGGCATTTTTATAAGCGATCGATGACTGTTTTGGATTTTATGATCTAGTCTGATCAGAGACTTAAGCTAAGCGTACATGAGTTCTTTCCGGAACGATGATAGTTTCCGATATGGGCCTTGATTGATACAAAATATTGGGCTTTGATCTGTTTGTGACACCAGCCAGTCACCTATTGCAATTTAATTTTCCTCAAAAAAAAAAAAAAAAAAACCTATTGCAATTTAATAGTAAAGATAGTATAAAATGGATGTTAAAGAAACGAGAGCAACTCTCAAAATACAGGCAAAACAAGTTGTTTCGTTGTTTACAAACTCATTACCTCATATGTGGCATCCCTTACTTTTTAATATGCCGCCCGCTCCACCTCCACCACCGGCAGAACCAGCGTACATTCCACCAGCTGCCAACTGGTCGTGGACAATACCGGAATTTGTCGTGATCGACGACAAGAACGAGGATAGCCTAGGCTAGCAGGCGCTACATGCGGCTTTTATTTTTATTTTTTTATTTTCATTTATTCCCTATGTAAATTATGTTTCTCTTGAATGCAAAATCTAGGCTGCTCGGGCCATCCCAGATGCAAACGGTTGTGCGGTCGACGACCATTTTAACCGACGCAAAGTTTTTTAGGCGGTCAATTTATATATTGTCCTGTTGGAGAGAGGCCAACGGCCGATGAGGGTGGATGGACCCGAGGAATGGAGAAAAAAGCTCAATCATAGCTGCACGGGTAAAGGAGAAATGAAATCAAGAAAAAGAAAGATAATGAGGCCTGGGGGCATGATGTCGGTGGCGTATCGGAGCAACCGCGGAAGCGCCTGCGCCACCTCCGACACGAGGATGACGAGCCTCTCGATCTCTTTGTCGGTCATCATCGCTGGCACCTGGAACTCCCGGCCCTCCTCCACGGTCGTCTGCCAGTCGTGGAAGACGCAGCTGACGAAGTCTTTGCTGTCGTCCTTGGCCTGCTCATTGTACAAGTCCAGCGCGGAGTCGTCCTGTGGAGGCGTAAGTGGGGGCGGCTGTCGTGCTCGACGAGGCGCAACAGGGTGTGCAGGTGGCGAAGGTGGACCGAACGTGTAGTCCATGTCGCCGAGGAACACAGTCTTCCTCCTCGGATCCGCCTCGGTCCCGCGCCAGTTGAGCCATCGATTAGAGTCGATGGCGTAGGCGGGGTCGGCGCGGAGGTCCACCGACAGGTAAGACCGCATATGCTGGATCTCCATGGTCTGCTCCGGATCACGTGGAGGCACTGGCGGGACAGGCACCCGATGGCTGCTGAGGCCCCAGCCGCCACCAGGCAGGTGCATGTCCCGCCAGTTGTAGGGCATCCAATTGTCGTGCAGTAGCCGCGCCGTCTCGACGGTGAGCGGCACCCAGTTCGTCTGCGCCTCCTTCTTCACGCTGCTGCGAGACATCTTCAAGTCGTTCTTCTTCTTCCCCACGGTGATGCGGCGGTACGCGGTGGTGAGGGTGGGAGTGGAGGTGTCGGTGGTGTGGGCGATGGCAGGGTCAATGCCAATCGCCTTTTAAAGGCTGGGCGAGCGCGGGACATGAAGCCATTGATGATGGCGTAGAAGGTTAACCGCCGCCCAACAGGCCTGGTGCGCGTGCAGAAGATGAAGCCGTGCCATTTGGCGAAGGTTGCGGAGGAGACACGGAAGCAAAGACCACCGAAGCCACGGCCACCAAAGTGATGCGCTCGCAACAGGCCTCGCGCCCGCTGCCAGACGAACCCGTGGGAGAAGCGAGCACTCAACACGATCACGCAGCATCCTCCAATACGAATCTGAGGCGTAAATTTGAGTCGTGTTTGCGCCTCGATGGACAACCTAGTCTCTATGCTTCGGGCCACTGACCCCAAGTCGCAGACGCGTTCGTTTGTGTCTGACCCTCTGGATATGTCCTAAGGGCATCTCCAACGGGGCGACGCATATCGGACGCCCAAAAGTGGTCGCGCGCGTCCGTTTGCGTCGCACCACGTACATATTCTGCGCCGTCTGAGTGTGCTCCCAGCGGGGCGAACCATTTTTTGTTTTGCAAAATATTTAAAAAGCATGATATACTACAAACTATACAAACTACAATTGGTAGAAGCCTAGACTACTTGCTGCCTGACGGCCTGGCCCCGTCGTTGCGTCTCTCCCTCGTCTGCTTCTCCGCGTCAGCCGTGCGGCCGCTAGAGCTCGGTGCACCGCCGCGTCCTCTAGCAGGCACCGCCGCATCGTCTCGTTTGCGGCATCCTCGGCCTTCTTGAGCGTCTCAAAGGAGTCGACTAATGCCCTCTACTCCGCCGCCTTCTCCCTGGGGTAGGTGCATCAGGGTCATCAGAAGACCATGAGATGTCGGAGGAGTTGTCCTCTACGGCGGTCGCCACCCTACGGCGTTTCATCTCGGCGTCGAACGCCACGTGGGCCGCCCGCTCCTCCTCTGCTTCCTTCTCCGCGTCAGCCAGGAACTTTGCGTTCCTGGACAGGTCGAGGAGGTCATCAGTGCTGTCGTCGTCTTCGAACTCCTCGTCGGAGCTCGAGGCCGGGAGAGGTGGAGGCGCGACAGCTGGCCGCGGCCGGCGCTGCTCATGGTGGCAAAGGTGGAGGTTGAGCGGCGGCGGCGCTACAGTGGAGGTTGTGCGGCGGCTAGGGTTTAGTGTGTGAGGAGATAAGATGCGCGCGCCCCTGTTTATATAGGACGGAGGCAGGCGACGGCCATGGCACGCGTGGCATCGCCATTACTTCGTGCACAGAGGTAGGCGACAGCCGAGCGCCACGCGAGGAATCACCATTACGTGGTTGCGGACTGCCGAAGCGATGCCTCGACGCCAGTACTGGCGCGGCTGAGAAGACGCATCGAGCCTGGGTCACTACCAGGCGGGCCCGACGAAACGTTCTCCAGACGCGAGCGGACACTTGCGTCCGTAGAGACGCATTCGAGACGCATATTTGGGCCAGATTTGCGTCGCTGCGAACGGCCCGGTTAGTATGCGTCGCCCCGTTGGAGCTGATTCCCAGCGCATTAATTTTCGGCCCGCGCGCGACGTCAAAAGGGTGCTCGCCGCCTTAGGGCATCTCCAGCCGCGTCCCCCAAAGGGATTTGGGCGCGCCGGACGAAAAAATATTTCCAGCCGCGTGCCCCAAAGCCTCTTTTTGTCCGACGCATCCCAATACGGCGTCCGGCGCCCCGAGCCGTTCGCGCTACATAGGGGATGCTCTGGGCACGCCAAACACAACGAAAAGCGAGGCGAGGAGGCGTAGGCCTGACGCGTCAGTGGCACATTCAAGTTTAAACCTAACTGTCGCCTACCTCGCGACGGAAGTTATTGGCGCGCATTGACACACGAACGAAGCGTCGCAGCTTTGCCTTAATGGCGACGGAGGGGCAGGTGAGACGTCTCGTCGGTGCTGCGCAGCCTCCACACGTTGTCGGGGTTCATACGCCATCGCGCGTTTCCGCGCTTTCTTCCCGCCGCTTCTGGCCTCTTTCCGCGCTATCTTCCCGCCTTTCTAGCGACGCCGGCATCTATAAAATCCCCCCCACCCGGCTCAATGGCAGCCACCACAGCCGCCGACACCCCTTTCTCCGCCGCAAGCACATCCCTGCATAATGATGAACCGCCCCGGCGCCGGCCAGTTCCCTCCACCGCCGTCTCCACCACCACCTCCACCACCCGAAGCACCGCAGTTCGACATCGACTCGGAATCTGCGGAGAACGAGGCGTGGGAGGAGGCGGCGCTGGCGGACACCATAGCGGCGTTCGACGCCGCCACGGCGGAAGAGGCGTGGCGGCGCCGGGCAGAGGAGATGGGCGAGTGGTGGCGTGCAGTGCGGCAGCGCCTGCACATGGAGAGAGATTTCCAGTACCGTGAATGGCGGGGGGGCGATGGAGCAGCGGCGATGGGAGGCGGTGGAGCGTCAGCAGCGGCAGGCGGCGGACGAGCGTCAGCAGCGGGAGGCGGCGCTGGCGGCAACGGAGGCAGCCTGGGGAGCGCGGGCGGATGCGTTGGCGGGGCAAATGGAGGAGGAGGAGGACGACGATGATGACGACGACTTCGAGTGGTCCGACGACGATGGGCCGCACCCGGACGAGGCGGCGGATCAGCAACGAGCGCTCGTCGAGTCCTTCGAGTCGGAGAAGAAGCTCCATGACGACGCCCGTGCCCGCGAAGACGCGCAGATTCACCGCGTCGTCGAGCTCTCCCTCCAGGCGGCGCAACAGGGGAGGGCAGGCGACGACGCGCTGCTGGAGCAGCGGCTTCTGGTCACCGCCCTACGCATGATGAGGCGGCGGAGGGGAGGCGACGATGAGGTGGGGGCGTGGGGCCGTCGAACGCACCGCCGGGCGGCAAGTAGGCTAAGGTTTAGATGAAATCTAGCCGTTTTCATTTGAACTTGTAATATACAATCAACTTTGGATGAAAACTTTTATTTTTGTGCACTTTTATTTATTTGGGGTGCGTTTTTGGAGGGACGCGGCTGGGAAGCGACATCCCTCAAACACGGCACGAACGAAATGTGCCCCCAAACGCTCGATCCGGGAACGTTTGGGGACGCTTTGGAGGACACGGCTGGAGATGCTCTAATATACTTCCTCCGTTCCAAAATGTAAGGCGTCTAAGTATTGGTCAAAAGTCAAATATTACAAACTTTGACCAAATATTTAGGAAAATATATTTACATCTACAATATTGAATGGATATATTAAAAAATATACTTGATGTTGAATCTATTGATGCTGGTTTAGTATTGTAAATGTTCATATTTTTGTGTATAAACCTAAAAAAAACGTTCACTTTTGACTAATCCGGCGCTTTACATTATTTTGGGACGGAGGGAGTAGTAAAGTTCTGACGGTAAAACAGAACATACAGGCCTGGGCATCCCGGTGAGGCCCGTTTTCACAAGTCGCAGCTCCCAGCTCTCGCCGCCGCCGCCGCCCCCGCCCCCAGCTCGCGCCGCCGCCGCTACCAGCGTCTTGCCCGCAACGCGAAGGCTCCAGATCGGACCTGCTCATCGCCGCAGAGCAGAATCATCCCCTCGTGTCACCTTCTCGGTCAGTGCTCTGCCCTTTAGCCCTTTCAGAGGGGAACTCGGAATTCTTGCAGAATACAATTAAATTCAGATTATTGAAGAGCCACTTTTCTTACCAGATTCGAATTCGAATTGCTGTTTGTCACCGAATCAGATTAGGACCGAGGTCTTTGGCCACCCTATAAGTACCACAGAAACCAGCCTTTCCTGCGATCTATCAAACGTTGCAGCTTTCCAACCGTCTGCCAACACGCCTCATCTTCAGAAAGCTCATCGTCACCGTTGCAGCCCTCGTTTTGGTCATCTGCTGCGATTGCTCCAATGGAGGTCTCCTGCAAAGCCACGGCGAAGCAATTTCTGAACCTATCTGTACAACCGAGAAATCTGTCCGCTCTACTCGTGCAAGCTTTACCTAAGTTGATGTGTCTCCGTCCTACTTTACACAAGAAATTCAGCATTGATCCACCACCCATGGACGCTACATTACCAGAGTTGCCACAGGACATACTGATGGATATATTTACCCAGCTGGAGATCCCCGACCTTGTACGTGCTGCCTCTGTCTGCCCCTCCTGGTGCTCCGCGTACACCAGCCTATGCAACCTTGGACAGTACAAACAGTCCCAGACGCCATGCCTGCTCTACACTTGTGGAACTGACAGTGAGAGCGACGCGCGCCTCTACAACCTCGCGGAGAAGAGGTCATACAAGTTAACTCTCCCGGGGCTGCCTATCCGCAGTAGATATCTGATTGGGTCCTCAAATGGCTGGTTGGTTACTGCCGATGATAGGTCTGAGATGCACCTTCTCAATCCTATTACCATGGAACAGATTGCTCTTCCATCCGTGATCACCCTCCAGTCGGTAGCACCCATTCTCGATGAAACGGGTGCCGTGTACAAGTATAATTTCTGGAATCGTGCCACACGCCCACCTAGGACCTTTGCTCTTGATGAACTACGGAGGTACCTCCACCGCAAGGCTTTTGTATTTTATGATACATCTGCAAAACGTTATATCGTGGTGCTCATCCACAGTCCACGTGGACAGCTTTCATTTGCTTGGTTAGGGGATAGCAAGTGGACCTGTCTGCCACCAGATAGATATTTTCATGACTGTGTCTACAAGGATGATCTTTTATATGCTGTGGCTGGACAAGGAGAAATTTTTGCCTTTAATCTCAGAGGCCATATTGTCACAGAAAAGTTAATTGTGGACATAGCAAAAGAGTATATTTGTGAAAATATTTACATTGTTCAGGCTCCTTGTGGTGATCTGCTGCAAGTTTGGAGATTGGAAGCTGAAAATGGGTATGGTGGAAATGTGGACGACGCAGCCTATGAAAAACATACTGGGAAGATCGATATATTTAAAGTTGACACTGCAGCTGAAAAGCTCGTGAAAATAACTAGCTTGGATGATCATGTCTTGGTTCTTGGGCTTAGTCAATCACTTTGTCTCCGTGCTGAAGAATATCCACAGTTGAAGGCAAATTGTGTCTACTTTACAGATGATAATGAGATGTATCTTTATGGTCACAAGAATAACCGTCGTGATATTGGAGTGTTTGACTTGGAAAATAACAGTAGAAAGGAACTTGTATCTCCTCAGCTTTGGTCCAACTGGCCTCCTCCCATATGGGTAACACCCGCACTTACTGAATTGTGCCCAACAAAAGTTCCACTGTACCCGACACCAGCTTCGAGTTTACAATTTTGCTACCCAGCGTTCCTGCGAGCCGCTTACATTTTATTTTGTATTACTATTATATCAGCCTACCTGAGAAGTTGGTGCTCTATTTTGTGAATCTGTTTTCTTCTGCTTGAATAATATGACACAACGGGGTTGTTTTGCCCTTAGTTTGTAATCTTATAAATTTATAATCTTTTTGGTGTTGTTGTTAACAATAAATCTCTGTATACTAATTGCTCACAGTAAGTGTAGAACTGTAGATTGTTGTCTTGTATTCTCAAGACATCTAGTAATATTGCACAAGTAAAACATACATGCGGGGAAAGTTGACATGTCATCGACAGAGTTAATGGCATTTTTAGTTAAATTTTGTAGTGCCATCTAACAATCTATACTCTGTAAATACGAAATATAAATTCGTGCAGAGAAAAATGATGTGACCAGAGAAAACGGAAAAAACAAAATGCATGATTCATATTGAAAATAACTAATATTGCAAACCAGGACCTCGTTTGGTGATGATTAGCTGCAATTATGCTTTGTTATATTGAAATAAATTTAGATCATGTTCATAAATTGATCCGTACTTTTAATTTCTGGGTACAAGAATTTGTTAGTAGTCTTTTTCATGGACCGAATGTTGGCAAACATGCACTCCGTGGAGGCGCGCATCAAGTGGGATTTCATATTGATGTACTCAGATTTAAGTTGAGACTTGAGAGCATCATGTTTTTTTTACTGAACACAAAATCCACAAACCTTCTCTAGCTTGCATATTCTGAAGCAAAGTGATCCAAGACCCTGCATGTGCCAGTTTCCGTAGTAGGTTGCGACTGGGATGCACGAGCCCAAGCTCTCTCCAGCACCTTGTACCGGCTAGCCTCCATGCGCGCCTCTGCTCCTCTGTCAGCTCGACTTTGCTTGACTTGCTTCCACCACTCTCACCTCCATCTTGATGCTTATCCACCACTCTTGGAGCCAAGGATTCTCATGCGCCTCCCTCGCCTGGTGTGGTTGCAGGTTCTTGTTGTGCCACCAATGATAACACGACATCAGAGATCCACAAACCATTCGTACTAAAGAACAGAGTGTAAATACTAATATGCACGAATTGTTTAGTCACGACTTCAGCGTTTCTCAAGGAAGCTTTATTTTATTTTCATGGATCAGGTGAGTCACATCGAACTTACATGTGTGTTTACTTGGAGCTGACGAAAGCTAGGTCAAGTTCATCAAGATATGGTATAACTTACATCAGCTGCAGCAATTCATGTTTATGCCGGAGATTGATGGATCGGATGGTATTCGGTCGCATGTAATCATGTTTTTTCTGACCATTTGGTTCCAGAGGGAGCGCTGCGAAGCTCTGCTGGCTGTTGCCATCACCGGGCATGCTTCATAGCGATGATGAATTGGCTTGGGGATCTGTGATTTTGAGCAGCGGCTTTGGAAGTTGGGGCGATAGCACAAGAGAAGTTCAGAGTCCTACCTTCTAGGGTGAAAATCCAAGGTGTGGCATTAATTGGTTGTACCTGCCAATGACCTTTTTCAAGACATTGTTTTTGGGAGCGACGACTTTTATTCAGGGTGAAAACCTAAGATCTATGATCGAACGACGACGGCGCTTGTGCGCTGTTTTCTTCTTGGATGCGTCATTTTTTGGAGAACTTGCACTTCTAGTGCTGTCTAGGTGGTGTTAGTACTGTGCTGCTTCAAAGAATAGATCTCAGTAGCGGGACTGTTTCTTTTAGTGCAATTCTTTTTTTGGCTGTGTGCATCTGTAATGCCTCTAGGGCAGCGCGTTGTTACATAGACGGTGTTACAAGGATAAAGTTCCACCTTGCTTGCATTAAAGGATTCAATGTTAAACCTTGCCCAAAGGTAGTGATGTCAAGAAAGAGATGACTATGTTGCTCCTGATGAGTAATGATGCAAAGGAGAAGAAAATAGAGGCATTGGAAAATGTGAGAGGTAAAGTTAACTTGGATCACTCGGAGGGAGAAGAATCTGATGAAGATAATGGCAATGCTATTGTGATGCTGAAGTCAAAACCCAACACTAGTAGCCTCAAAAGTGGATCTATTGATAAGTTCTACAGGTCAAGTACTATAGAAGAATCTGTCCAGAAGAAAAGCCTTAGTGAAAAGACTCAGTCAAAACTGTCAACACAAGAAAGAGAGGTGAAGAGGAATAGAGCTTGTGAGTACATATGCCAATTCTTCTATGAAGCTAGCATCCCACACAACGTTGTCACACTTCCTAGCTTTGCTTGTATGCTTGAGGCTGTAGGACGTTTTGGCAAAGATTTGCAAGGGCCTAGTGCATATGAGATGAGTGGGCCATTTTTGCAGAAAAGGAAGAAAAAGGTGATGGATACATTCAAGAGCCATAGGGAAACATGGGAGCTTACCGGATGTACAGAGCATGACTCATGACTGATGCGTGGAAAGATAGAAAGCACAGGGGAGTAATGAACCCAGTTGTTCATAGTGCTCACGGTGCTTTATTTTTGAACTCGGTTGATTGCTCGGCTGTCAAAAAAGATGGCAGATACATTTTTGTGCTTGTTGATCAGTGCATTGAAGATATATGGGCTGAAAAGGTTATACAAGTGGTGACTGACAATGCTAGTGTCAATATAGCTGCAGCAAATCTATTAAAAGCAAAGAGACCCTCCATTTTTTGGAATGGATGTGCAGCCCACACAATTGATCTCATGTTGGAGGACATAGGGAATCTTACAGAGGTTGACAAAACAATTACCCAAGCAAGGCAATTGATTGTGTTCTTGTATGCTCATATAAGGGTGTTGGCTTTGATGAGGAGTGTCCTTAAGAAAGACCTCGTGCGCTCGGGTGTTACAGGGTTTGGCACAACTTATCTCAATCTAAAAAGCTTGAAAGATACCAAGAATGGGCTGCAAAAACTATTCAGATCAGATGAGCTACATGAGATGGGCTACTTAAATAAGGGCAAAGGGGACAAAGCTAAAAAAGTGGTGAAATCTGAAGCCTTTTGGAAACGTGTTGATATTTCTGTCGATTTCTTTGAGCCAATGGCCAATGTGTTGAGAAGAATGGATAGTGATGTGCCAGCAATGGGATTCTTCTATGGTTGCATGTTAGATGCAAAAAAAAGAAATTTTGTTGAGGTTCGACAATGACGAGAGCCACTGCAGATCTGTTTTGGATATCATCGACAATCGTTGTGACAACAAGCTCAAGAAGCCTCTACATTTGGCTGGTTACTGTTTGAACCCCTACTACTACTATCCAAACAAGGGTCAGATTGAAAAACAAGGAAAATTTAGAGCAGCCTTTACGACGATGATTGAGGAAGATGACGAACAAGATGTGATGATTGAAGAAATCAAGACATATCGAGCTGGGAAGGAGTCTTTTGGAACTGATATTGCCACAAGACAGAGGAAGAACCAAAACTTTGATCCAGGTTAGTGCTTGTTGATTTGATCTGACTTCCTCTCTTTGCCATGTTTTTATTTGTCCAACTAATAATCTGTGCATGCCTTAATGTAGCAACATGGTGGCTGAATCATGACACAAGCTCACCAAACTTGAACAATTTGGCGGTAAAGATTCTTAGTCTGACATGCAGCTCATCCGCTCGTGAGAGAAATTTTTCAGCATTTGAACATGTAAGAAATCTTTCAGCTCCTTGCTAAAATTTGCATGTGGTAGCATTGTACATTTGGTATTAGTACCAGCAGGGGTAATTTATTGTCCTAGTACTCTAGCAACATGTTCTTTATTGCAGATTATCCATGTATGAACTTATATACTTGTTGTTGGTTACTAAAATTTGCACCCAAAACACAGGTCCATACAAAGAAGCGCAGTAGGCTACTTGTGATAGGCTTAAAGACCTTGTCTTTGTCAAAGTCAACTCAAGGATGATTGATAAGAGAGAGAACAAGAGAAGAGATCCCATAGAGAAGATAATTGAGGATGCTCTGGACGATGACTAGAACGAGTCCATTACTGGGATTGTTCCTGAAGCCATTGTTGAAGTCGAACAAGAACAACCTGATATTGAAAATCAATAACCAGAAGCATCAACATCACAAGCCCACCGAAAGAGACATGCACACATTAGGAAGAAGAGGAAGAAGAGCATCCATTCTTTGCTTAATTCTGTCCAAGAAGACGCTGTACTTTCTGATTCTTCCAATTCTTCATCATCGGAATCAGAAGGTAATCAACCTCCACATGATGACAAGCTCTCTGATGCTTCAGATGACTCAGAGTGATCGCAGGCATGTCTTGTTGGTTATGTAAACTTGCTATTGCTTGCTGTGAACCAAAACTTTGTTGTGAACTTGGTGTAGCTCTGTTGTTGATATGTAATTTGTGGACAAAACAAGGTCCTGAACTTTCTGTTGCTACATGCTACTTGCTTTTGTTGGTTATGTAATATTTGGACAGAACTATGTCTTAAATTGTTGCCTCTTATGTAATTGTGTTAATAACTTAATATGCTATGCCTCTGTGAATTATAGACGGGTATATATGGGTATGTGCTGCCCAGATTTTGTTTTTTTTCAATGAATTAGGAAAATCGCTAAATGGGTATAGCTGGGCTATTTTTTTGAATGTAAACCACACTATATTAAGCAAAACAAGCCTGCCTCATTAAAAACCTTCCAGTCCCCTTCAGTGCCCTGGAAGGAAAAGAGTGCGTCTAATAACTTGCCCGCGATCAACACAGAGTATGGTTACAAATTACAGTCCTGTGCAACAGCAGCCGATGCGCAGATCGGAGTTGCACCAAATAAAATACCACTACCACCTGATTTACCTAGGTGAGCTAGACTATGAGAAGCAGAATTGCTAACCCTATCTATCTTGCTGACTGTGATCTGAGTGAAGATTTTCAAGAGTTCCCTAGCTTCCTCATAAAGACACCAAGAACCTGATCTTTCAATAGTTGAAGTAGTGATGGTCTGAACCACACAAGAGCAATCAGATTCAAGCATGGCCGGCCACTTGCACAAATTGATAAGACGTTTTAGTCCAGCGAGGGCTGCATGGATCTCGGCTTCTTTGGCACTAGTGCAGCCCTTGATCTGCATCCACTCCGACATGATAACATGGCTGTTATGGTCCCTAATGATGACGCCAATTCCCGCCGTCTTTGATAGAGCATCCCAGCCTACATCAACATTGGCTTTAACCTCTCCGATCCGAGGAGCTGCCCAGGCGCTGATAGCATATGGGCCCGCAGGGTCTAAGTCATTGCCAAGGGGGAACACACTCTTACCCTTGACATCCACCTTTGGATCCGAGACAGTGGAGAAAGTCTCTAGGTAATTCACCAGATAAGGGACCGACGCAGAAATTGACGCTTTGCCATCTCCATGATCAATGTTGTTTCGATGATGCCACACACGCCAGAGGAGAAAGATCGCCTTTGCACGCATATCAATATGGACACTCTGAAGTAAATTAAGCATCCACTCCGAACCTGAGTAACAGAACGCAGCCTCGGGAGGGAGCTACCAGACTTCCCTCAATTGATCACGAAGAGCTCTAGCAATCGTGCAGCGGATCGAAGCATGGTGCCCATCCTCTACTTCCCTACCACAAATGGAGCAAATCGGATCAGCCGAAGGCACCCGACGATGAAGATTTGATTTAACCACAAGGGTAGCCGTTGCTTCCTTCCGTGCAAAGACTTTCAATTTCCGAGGAACTTTTGATTTCCCAATAACATTCCAGATGCCTCTATCACCAGAAGGTTCAGTGCTAGACTGGCCACCACTGAGCCTAGAATAAGATTCGTTCATCCCAAGTCTATATGCTGATCTGACGGAGAAAATACCATTGCTCTCAGGCATCCAGGCAACAAAGTCCTCACACTGCCTAGAGAGGAGTTTAATGGAGAGAATAATATCTGCATCTAGGCGAGGGCAGCACGCACGGACCAGAGCTTCATCCCAAGACCTTGTAACTGGATCGATGAGCTCAGCAACCCATTGTCGGCGATTATTTCCAAGCCTTCGAGAAACACAAGGACCATCCGGGCGGGGAAGCTGTTATAAAAGAGATGCACAATAAACGAAGAACGAAAAGTAAAACACTGCAGGGGACACGAGATTTTAACGTGGAAAACCCTTGCAACACACAAGGGAAAAACCACGGGCGCCAGCCAGCAAAACTTCACTATTTCGGTGGTGTTTACAAACGCCGTGGGTGTACAATGATGCGATGATAACCCTAACGGCGGCTTACGGGGAATATAAATAGGCGGTGGCAACGATCCGTACCGCGAGGGCTGCCGCCCCCGCACCCCCCGCAGGCGTCCCCGTAGGGCACGACATATGGGCTAACTTCGACTACGCTACGCTTCGGCCCAAGCCTCCGGCGACGGGCCTCGCTCCGCTCGTCGGAAGTTAGCCTCCCTTTAGTATATGAATTTGGATCACAAAATAACAAACTCCACCTTGAGACAAATTCCTTGTAGCATGAACTTCAACAATCACCTGAATCAACAAAGAAAACACTTGCTGGCGCCAATAGCCACTTGGGCTAAACGAGTTATACCAACCAAGCTTGAGCAAAGCTCAAACTTGGACACGAGGACAGAGCTTAGTCATCATATCGGCGGGATTATCATGAGTACTAATCTTGCATACCTTCACTTTACCTTTTGCAACCACATCTCCGATTGCGTGGTACTTAATATCAATGTGCTTTGTCCTATCATGGAACATCTGATCTTTAGTAAGATAAATAGCACTTTGACCGTCATCTGAACAACTTAATGCAAGAATTATCTCCACAAAGCTCGAGCATATAACCCTTTCGACCAAACAGCCTCTTTACCTGCCTCGACCAATAGCCATGTACTCAGCCTCGGTAGTAGATTGTGCAACGACGATCTCGCAAAGTAGCCTTCCAGCTAACGAGCACATCCACCAACGATAAACACATAACCTGTGAGGGACCTTCTCCGATCCAAATCGCCGACATAATCTGAATCCACATATCCGGCGAGCCCCTCACCAATCCTGCCAAACCTCAAGCAAGCTTTTGATGTGCCGCGAAGGTACCGAAAATCCACCGAACAGACTTTCCAATGTTCTTTACCGGGATTAGCCATGTATCGACCGACCAAACTCATAGCATATGATAGATCGGGACGTGAACAAACCATGGCATACATCAAGGAACCAACGAGCACTAGAATAGGGAACTCGAGACATGTACTCAATATCATCTTTAGAGCTAGGACATTGCAAAGTCGACAACTTGAAATGAGAAGCAATAGGAGTAGTAACTCGACTTTGCATCATGCATATTAAAACGATGAAGAACTTTCTCAATGTACTTTTCTCGAGTAAGAAACAACAAACTAGACTTTCGTCCCTTTTGATTTCCATGCCTAGTATTTTCTTAGCAGGACCAAGATCCTTCATCTCAAACTCACTACTTAATTGATTCTTTAAAGTAGTGATCTCTTTCATGCTCTTGGCAGCAATCAACATGTCATCAACATATAGCGACAAATAAATAGGTGATCCATTAACAAACTTGATATACACACAACTATCATACCGAGATCTCTCAAAACCATGTGTAAGCATAAATGAATCAAACCTTTTATACCATCTGTCGTGGCGACTGTTTCGGACCATAAAGGGACCTCTTTAATTTGCAAACAAGATCCTCCTTACCGGGCACAACATAACCTTCGAGGTTGGTCCATATATATATCCTCCTCCAACTCACCATGCGGAAAGCGGTCTTTACATCTAGCTGCTCAAGCTCAAGATCATGCATAGCAACAATACCAAAGAAAGCACGAATAGAACTATGCTTCACAACCGGGGAGAATACATCATTATAATCAACACCTGGAATTTGATCGAAACCTTTTGCTACTAACCTTGCCTTAAACCGTGGAGGCTCATTAGGAGACAAACCTTCCTTTCTTTTGAATATCCACTTGCGACGGACAGCCTTCTTTTGTTTAGGCAAGTGCACAACATCCCATGTGCCATTCTTCTCAAGCGATTGCATCTCTTCTTGCATCGCACCTACCCACTTCTCTTTATCAACCGAAGCAATGGCTTCAGTATATGTAGCTGGTTCAATATCATGCTCCACCTGTTCAGCACAACTCAAAGCATAAACAACAATATCACTCCGGCGACGGGCCTCGCTCCGCTCGTCAGAAGTTAGCCTCCCTTTAGTATATGAATTTGGATCACAAAATAACAGAAGCCAATTGTCCCTAAAAATCCTGACCTGAGACCCTGACCCTAATCCTCCATATCACACCTTTTTTTAAGAGCTCGAGACCATGCATAACTCCCTGCCATGACTGGGAAGTATTGTGAACAAACGCAGTGTGGGGACCCCGGACTAGCTGTCCGAAAATCCCTGTTATGTATACAGTTCACGATCCCATGATCAGTGCGCCGTGAACACATAACCGAACTGATATCAAATTACACCATCCATTACAAAGCGGAATAATAAAATTACAACATGGTCACATGACCAATACTTACATAATAGCCTCGAAGGGCCTAACTAAACATCGAGTAGCATCATCACTTCAACGAGCGCAATACCCAAGTCATCTCGCCATAACCCTACAAGCAGCCGAGCGGGAAGACGTTCCTAGCTCGCATAGACGTAATCAACTCCTTCTTCATCCATCGTGTTCCTCCAAGTCTGGCCAAGTAAATAGCCGGGGACAAAGCCGTGAGTACATTTGGAATTGTACTCGCAAACCATCAAGAGAGATGCTAACAGAGCTAACTAAAAGAGACAAGAGAGAAAGAATAGTTTCTCTTGTGGATAAAGCATGTGAAAGAGAAATAGTTTCTCTTGTGGATATAGCATCCCGACATCGCAATTGATGGAGACACAAAAGTGGTACTATGGCATCTCTATATCTTTATTGAAGAAGATACTTCAAAAGATAGCTATGACATATCTATATCTTTATTGAAGAAGAGTTAGCATACCGCCATCTCAGGTGATGGGGATACTAGGGAAGTCCTATGACATCTCTATATCTTTATTGAAGAAGAGTTAGCATACCGCCATCTCAGGTGATGGGGATACTAGGGAAGTCCTATGACATCTCTATATCTTTATTGAAGAAGAGTTAGCATACCGCCATCTCGGGTGATGGGGATACTAGGGAAGTCCTATGACATCTCTATATCTTTATTGAAGAAGAGTTCCTCTACATGAAACACTAGGAGAAGTCCCCCACTTGGTCTTAGTTTTTCCACGACCATCTCCATATGGTCGACACACGCCCTTTTTCCGTACCTTTCCGGTACACATAAACACAACACTTCCTTTGCAAAGCATTTGTCAAAACAAAACTCAAGCCCCGGTTAAGTATGGCCATTTCAACCCGTCCATGACCGCGGACGCGGCTATTCGAATAGATTTGACTCTGCAGAGTTTGCACACTTTCCCCACAACTATCCGGATACCTATCGTGTGGGCATCATCCCCGCATAACAACATATGCCACGACGGATACCCGGACATAACCTTTCGCCCGTCTCCACTGGCATGAGTCCTTCCCTGCGGGCTTACCCCTTCCCGGCACCCCGGCAGCATACCTCCTTTTGAGCGTATCTCCGGCGCCATGACGAAGACCCTCGGTAATCGTCCGGCTATCGGTTAAGACAGTGTATTGCCTCCTCCGGAGCGCAACCCGGCGTCGGAGGTCATCGTGACCCTCCCTAGAAAGTTGTGAAGGGTGCTCCTGCCAGCTTCAACAAACTACGGGCTAAGCCCCGTCCCACTCGAGGTAGTGTGGTTGCGCGATAAAAAGTTGGGACGGCGAACACTTATACGCAGTGCTCCTTTAAAAACATTTTTCCCACACTTTCTTTACTTGCCAAGAACCAACCATATTCCTCCAACATCCTTGTCCAAAGACCTTGTCTTTCCAAAACATACACTTGGGTAGAGTTAACTTACCCAAGGTTTTCAAAAACATTTACAACAAGGTAAGCCTTGAGGGGTTCCCAACCTATAGTTTCATGAGTTGAACTAGTATTGCACTATGGCCGAGATGAGAGTCATCTAGCCATAGAAGGTATCAAAGGAGTAATGGAGTGGATCATACTTGCTTTAAGGTAAGCATGTATTGCGACAACACAAGGAGGATTATACTTTCAGATTTGTGGTGCTAAATATACAACTTAGATAGTGGAGTATCACTATCCAACATACTCTCCAATGGGTACACGGCATACTCTCAAGTTGAGAATATACCAAGATCATGACATTGATACCTCTAAATTACTAAAGTGGTGAGTATGGTGTAAGTTACTATCTTGAGAGGGAAGATGCTCAAGTTGAGCATACAAGATGACCAAGTGGAATAGCACGACCATGATACCATGTATCCCATAATCACATGACAAAGGTGGAGTATCACCACTAGGGAGTACCCCACTTGGAAACACACATAGATGACATAAATAGAGAGAATAACACACATAGAATTCAAGGTGCTTTGGACATCAACAAATGACATCCAACTAGACACCAAATCAGAGATCAAAAGATGGCTTGCCTTGGCTTATTTGTCCCCGGACTTCTTCAGCTCCATCAATATAAGAATTCCAACAACATATAAAGAATCCTTGTCCAATCCACTTCTTCTTCTTCTCCGGAATTGTTCGCATCTATCGCCGGAAAATATAAAAGGAACACAATCAATCACATTGCTCCAAACATAACAAGCATGCAACATTCAACAATCAATAGCTAACCACTTTACTAAGGGCTAACATACAAAAGACTTATAGGTACTACAAAGCAACTAAAAGAGAACCCAATCTATTTACCTAGTGAAGGTATGAGAGTGCCATGACTTAGCAATTGCCTCTCTCGGTTATCACCATGGTATAAACCAAACATCCCCTGGTAGATAACATCATAAAGAGGACAAGAGCATTAGTTTGACATCAAATACATTCACAAAACATTTTCTAACATTTTTGTAAAAGTAGAAAACAGTTTTCCTAACTTAGTTTGCTCACATAACACAACATCCAAAATAGGAAGCAAACCATATTCCACATCATTTGAAAACTTAAGCAAAACAAAAGAGCTAATGTTAGGTTGCAGAGGTTTTGTTTCAGTAAGCATAAAACAAGGGTTGCCCATCTTTACTAAAAAGAGTTGGTCAAGGGTTTTAAATAAACCGAAAAGTTTTGCTTCAACAATGCATGTCACACATAAATATTACTAACAGTAACAAATATGTATTAACAGAGACTAATAATATTTTTCCTATATAGCCAGTACTAATACAAGACTAACCCAATTGGAATCACCCAAAAATATTAAACCTACAATTTTAGGAATTTCTATGAATCTGACTGTACAGAAAACAAGATCTGTAAGCCATAAATCGTAGAAAAATCCTAAAAATATGAGGCCACTGGCATTTGAAAGATATTTAAACAGAGATTCACACACAATTGGATTTGGGTTCAAATTATTTCTGAAACTCTCACAAATGGATTTACAAGTTTACTGCATGTTTTCACCATTTGCTTTAACTATGGAGTTGCAGAACAGATAAAGGTTTGAAACTTGTTTGAGATGATTAAGAAAACATTCAGTAATCCTACAGAAGTGGAATCACTCAATGAGGTTCAAAAATGGATTTTTGGTGAATTAAAAGCTAACAGTCATGTCTGCAGAACACACAGAACAAGTTTAATTCATCAAAAATCATACACAAATCATAAAAATATGAGGTCTGCTGCATCTGAAAGGTATTGAATAGGTGGTTCTTACCCAGTTGGTTTCATTCAAAAATTCGTCTCCAAGCTCCTGGTTTAATTCGACAAAGTCAGATCTGACCAGATCTTGATCTGTGAACCATTTCAGTTTCTGGAGGTCAATCAAAGTGAAACCACCGCCAAAATAAAGGTATTGAAGAGGGCTTTCACCCGCAGTTGAGTTTGCTCAAAAAGGTTTTGTAAAACGGGAGAAATCTAACAAACAGTGATTCTGCATGTTTGCAGAACTTCATTTACCATGCAAAATCCGTAAAGAATTTGAGGATGGGACCAACGCCAAGTTGTAGATCTTTTCAATATCTATCTGTGGAACTTTGAATCACTCGATTTGGATCTGCACACGAGATTTGGTGGATTTTACAAGTTCGTACCAGAATCTGAAACAGCAAGATTACAGAAATTACTGCAAGGTTTTGGACGAACTTTGCTCAAGAACTTCAGATCTGAGGATAGCTCAACCTTCTCCATGCTTGGACCAACATGCACCTGCATCAAGATCCAATCTTGTGAGAGGAGAAAGGAGAAATAGGGCTGGATTCATCAAAGATTAGGGGAGAAGAGAGTGAGAGGGAAGCTCTCATGGTGAGGGGAAGCTTGAGGGAGGAGGAGAGCTTCATCTTGGTGGATTTCCATGGCCATGGCCGGCCATGCAAGCAAGGGGCAGCAGCATTTCGTGGGGAAGTGGAGGAGGAGAGTGTGAGGGAGTGGAGGAAGAGAAATGAGAGCCAAAGGTGAAGGAGGTGGCCGGCCAAGTCCCTTTTATAGAGGGAGAGGGGTGGCTGCCTCCTTTTTTGATTGGTGGAGGTGGGTGGCTGCCCATTTAATTGTTGGGGTAGTTGGGAGACAAGCCTTGTGGAGGAAGGAAAAGAAGAGGAAGGGCTGGCCGAAATTCTTGTCATGGCCGGCTCCTTCTTGACAATCACAAGTGGACAAGCAAGTGCAATGCCATCTCATGCATGTCGGCCAAAGTTGGCTGTTGGGATGGTTAGCCAAAAGTGGCTTGGTGATGTCTTAAAATTAGGAAGAGAGATGATAATAAACATTGGTGCCAATGTTGAAGAATAAAGTACTTTGATCAAATTATCAATTTGGCCAAGAGATGATGGTGGTGATGGTGGTTGAGACAATGGTAGAGCAAGGTTATGAGAGATGGTGAGTGAAGTATCCATATACTCACAAGGATGAATATATTGACATACATCTTCAATTCATGAGGTCAAGGTGATGATGGAAAATAATAGAGGATTGAGATAGGCATAATGAAATATAAGTTGCTCTACAAATAAGAGGTCAATTGGGAGTGATTTGAAAGTATCAAATGATCATCCATTTGATCAAGAATTGGAGGATGGAGGGGATACAATGTGGTGGATCAGAGATGTGCATAAGATGTGCAAGAGTTGTCATTTGAAATAGATCTTGTTTGAAAAGTATTTGAAACACCTCAATTGTCAAGGGACAATTGGGAATGAACTCAAGTGGAATGAAGTTTGAAAGTGTTGAGATAAAACTAGTTGGAACATAGGGGTTCAAAATATTCTACTTACTTTCTCAAGTAAGGTAGAGTTTTTCTCAAAGGTAAAAATAAGCAAGAGGAAAACAAGGAATGGTATAGGTACCATAAACAAGCCTTTTGTTAAAAAGAAGGCAAAATAGAAAATAATGTTTTAGAAATCAGTAATTGGTAGAAATGGGATGAGAAACAAAACCCATTTCAGTTTCTTGTTTTCTTTGAAGAAATATCTTGAAAAGATTTAATAGAACTAGAAGTAGTTTTGTGATCAAAACTTGAGAAGGAAAAACAATAGGGGTTTGGGAAAGAGAATTAATTTAGGGGAGGCGTTCTCAAGGGTAGATAGTGGCTACAAAATGTACCCATCATTCCCACTCTTGGTTTTGTGAAGACTAAACTTGAATAAAAACAAGAGGTAAAAGAGGAAGAAGTGATCCGATGCTTGGGACATTGGATAGGATACCGGATCAAGTTGAATATATGAGTTGCAAGGATTTACTTGAGACATGCGGGACGTGGAGGTTGAAGAGGATGTTGCATAGATGAGATCCATGCATTGAAGTCAACAATAACAGCTTGTGGGTGCTTAGAGATCAATTGCCAAAGTCTGGACATTTTAAGCTCGTCAACACGGATGGTCGACATGGCCTCAAAACCAACAAGGATGAGTGGGTACAAGAGAAGGATGTGATGAGGGGTAGATGATCCCAAGTTTTGAATTAAGGATGATTGAGCTATCTTGTACTACAAAGAGAAAATCAAGATGGCACACTCAGGTTGTCATTAGGAGAGAGGTTTGATGTAGTAAGAAGGAAAACAATTTTTCCTAAGCCACACATGTGTTTTATTTGGTGAGTTGCTTGTTTAACCACTAGGGGTGTTGTTCTATGAGGTAGCTCAAGACAAAACTCAACAAGCAAATCAAGACAATTCATCTACCAACGGATCAAGGCAATTCATCATAATCAACAGATCAAGGCAATTCATCTATCTACGAGTCTAAGAAAAAGTTTTTGTTCCCCCTAATTTTTGCATTATGGACAAATAAACAAGGTTGCAAAAAGTGGGGTGTTACAGTATCTTCCACCCTTAAACTAATCTCGTCCCGAGATTACTGAGTGTAGAACTAGAGGGGTTATAAGGTTTAACTAAAGTCAGACTCCATTCTTCTGTAGACGTACCGCTGTAGAGAAGGTCGTTGCTTCATCTTCTGGGAGACATGATGGATTTCTGCCGAGGGCAAGCTTCGTGAAGAGGTTGACTACTCCATGCAGGTGTTGGATCTGTAGTTTCTTCCCGATCCTAAAGGGGGTTCAAGGCTGTGGGAGGGTTAGTGCACCCAACTGTGCTTGAGCAGGGCTGAAAACTTTTTAGAGTTAGCTTGATTTTAGTGGAAGACGGATTCTTCCACCCTTAAGATTTTTCATCGGGCTTTCGGAAAAACTCTGAGCTTCTGCCTTGTGGTTCTATCGGGCTTCTGAAAAAGTCGCCGATCCTCCTTGTTCAGTCGAAGAATCTTCGGGGGCAACGTGCAGACGACAACTTCAAGAGGCATTCACGGTGTTAACTCAACCATATGGGACGCGCGGTAAGTTAGTAAGTTGATGAAACGTCTGGTTGGCATCCATATGAGGCCGCAACGAGAGGTCGTTGAAGAAAAACTTCAGCTTGCGGGTCAGTGCTGCTTCTACCAGCTAAGAAGTTAGCGGGTAAACTACGCCTAAAGTCTTGAGTCTTGAGGTATCTTCAGGAGCTTCACTTGGTAAGGACCAGATGAACCATGTGATGTAGCTTGGCTTTGACGCTATTCTTCAGCTTGTTAGACGGTGTGTTCAAGGGTAGTTTCGAAAAGATATCCTCGCGGTTAGCGCGAGTATACTCCAAGGTTAGACCAAGTTAGCATGTCTTCTCGCAGAGGTGCAGTCACTCTTGAAGGTAGGTCTTCTTCTTTCTTGGCATAGTGGAGATGCTCCAGCTGATCTTGAAGGAAGTCGACGTAGATAGGGGTCGGGTTAGTTTTCTCGACGGTTGAAAAACAACTTCCAACGGGTTTAGAGTTAGAGTCTTTCGTTAATCTACCCAACTAACTAGCAGTTAGCGATACATCGGCGAGGCAAACTTTAATCCTATCATGGCATGCGACACCCATACAATCATAACCAGAGACAAAATACCACTAACAGGGGCTACTGGTATTTTTTCTAGATGCACAGAAACAAAACAAGATCAACACAATTGGAATCATTCAAAAATATTTATTTTTCAATTTTTGAGACTCAAAATACTAACCAGAAACAGTGACCAAACTTTATTTATTAAAAATCGCACAAAAATCCTAAAAATACAAGGTCAGTGGCGTCTGAAAGATAATTTCATACAGGTTCTAGTGCAATTTGAATCACATCAATCGGAGCTACCAAACTATTTTTATTAGCAAAACAGTACACTGGCAGATTTCCATTTTTAATTTCTGTTTCACAAATTTCAAACAATTAAAAAGGGCGGAAACGTCTAAATAGCAAGACATACATGCACACAGCAAACGAGATACAAACATTCAAGGCAGCACACTAGGGAACCACAAACAATCATCACACCGGACATGGTACTCTAAGTACCCGAAATTCCTAATGCGCGGGGTAGCTCAATCAAAGCGATTGAGTTTGTCCTATCCATCCTATAGGTTTGGGGCTGGTCGCATATGTTGACGTCTTCATAACATTAGCATCAGCTTCAACTTGGATCCTTGTAGCAGTTGGTGGTGAAGGGGCCGGGTGTTGAGTCGTTGATGTTGAGGTAGAGGCTAAAGCTGTGTAGTCTTCTTGCTCAACATCCCGGGGACGTGAGGTCTTCGGAGGGGTAGGCTGTCGAGGTACTCCCAAAGTCGAGATCTTCTCGTGGCTGGCCTAAAAATTACTAGTCAAGAACCGAGGACTTGATCCACGACAAGCTGCAAAAAGTGCAGCCCATGGAGGAACAAGGTCAGCTCTTTGACAGACTTTGGTGATAACCAAAGACATGATCTTAGTATCTCTTTTATCTGCACACTAAGTCGGCCTCCAATCTTCAATAGTTGTTGTTGGAGATACTTGAGACTTCATAAAAAGTCGATCCATCTTCGACTTCAAGTCTCCGGTCTGAGTTGGGGACATCGTCCAACATGTAGGTTTGAAGTGGTTGAGACAATAGAGTAAGAATTTTCAATCCTTTTTATAAAGCGGAGAGATAAGAATTTAGAAGCTTTGAATAAATAAGAGGAGTAGAAGCTATACTCCCGATTAAAGAAACAATTTGTTTCATAAATAGTTTTTCCCAAGTAATTGTTTTCCTAACTAACGTCCATGCTAACTAAGGTCTCCTACAGATCGGGATAGCTCGATACCAGCTACGTGGGGACCCCGGACTAGCTGTCCGAAAATCCCTGTTATGTATACGAGTTCACGATCCCATGATCAGTGCGCCGTGAACACATAACCGAACTGATATCAAATTACACCATCCATTACAAAGCGGAATAATAAAATTACAACATGGTCACATGACCAATACTTACATAATAGCCTCGAAGGGCCTAACTAAACATCAGAGTAGCATCATCACTTCAGCAGCGCAATACCCAAGTCATCTGCCATAACCCTACAAGCAACTGACTGGGAAGACGTTCCTAGCTCGCATAGACGTAATCAACTCCTTCTTCATCCATCGTGTTCCTCCAAGTCTGGCCAAGTAAATAGCCAGGGACAAAGCCGTGAGTACATTTGGAATTGTACTCGCAAACCATCAAGAGAGATGCTAACGAGCTAACTAAAAGAGACAAGAGAGAAAGAATAGTTTCTCTTGTGGATAAAGCATGTGAAAGAGAAATAGTTTCTCTTGTGGATATAGCATCCCGACATCGCAATTGATGGAGACACAAAAGTGGTACTATGGCATCTCTATATCTTTATTGAAGAAGATACTTCAAAAGATAGCTATGACATATCTATATCTTTATTGAAGAAGAGTTAGCATACCGCCATCTCGGGTGATGGGGATACTAGGGAAGTCCTATGACATCTCTATATCTTTATTGAAGAAGAGTTAGCATACCGCCATCTCGGGTGATGGGGATACTAGGAAGTCCTATGACATCTCTATATCTTTATTGAAGAAGAGTTAGCATACCGCCATCTCGGGTGATGGGGATACTAGGGAAGTCCTATGACATCTCTATATCTTTATTGAAGAAGAGTTCCTCTACATGAAACACTAGGAGAAGTCCCCCACTTGGTCTTAGTTTTTCCACGACCATCTCCATATGGTCGACACACGCCCTTTTTCCGTACCTTTCCGGTACACATAAACACAACACTTCCTTTGCAAAGCATTTGTCAAAACAAAACTCAAGCCCCGGTTAAGTATGGCCATTTCAACTCGTCCATGACCGCGGACGCGGCTATTCGAATAGATTTGACTCTGCAGAGTTTGCACACTTTCCCCACAACTATCCGGATACCTATCGTGTGGGCATCATCCCCGCATAACAACATATGCCACGACGGATACCCGGACATAACCTTTCGCCCGTCTCCACTGGCATGAGTCCTTCCCGCGGGCTTACCCCTTCCCGGCACCCCGGCGAAGCATACCTCCTTTTGAGCGTATCTCCGGCGCCATGACGAAGACCCTCGGTAATCGTCCGGCTATCAGTTAAGACAGTGTATTGCCTCCTCCAGAGCGCAACCCGGCGTCGGAGGTCATCGTGACCCTCCCTAGAAAGTTGTGAAGGGTGCTCCTGCCAGCTTCAACAAACTACGGGCTAAGCCCCGTCCCACTCCAGGGTAGTGTGGTTGCGCGATAAAAAGTTGGGACGGCGAACACTTATACGCGAGTGCTCCTTTAAAAACATTTTTCCCACACTTTCTTTACTTGCCAACAACCAACCATATTCCTCCAACATCCTTGTCCAAAGACCTTGTCTTTCCAAAACATACACTTGGGTAGAGTTAACTTACCCAAGGTTTTCAAAAACATTTACAACAAGGTAAGCCTTGAGGGGTTCCCAACCTATAGTTTCATGAGTTGAACTAGTATTGCACTATGGCCGAGATGAGAGTCATCTAGCCATAGAAGGTATCAAAGGAGTAATGGAGTGGATCATACTTGCTTTAAGGTAAGCATGTATTGCGACAACACAAGGAGGATTATACTTTCAGATTTGTGGTGCTAAATATACAACTTAGATAGTGGAGTATCACTATCCAACATACTCTCCAATGGGTACACGGCATACTCTCAAGTTGAGAATATACCAAGATCATGACATTGATACCTCTAAATTACTAAAGTGGTGAGTATGGTGTAAGTTACTATCTTGAGAGGGAAGATGCTCAAGTTGAGCATACAAGATGACCAAGTGGAATAGCACGACCATGATACCATGTATCCCATAATCACATGACAAAGGTGGAGTATCACCACTAGGGAGTACCCCACTTGGAAACACACATAGATGACATAAATAGAGAGAATAACACACATAGAATTCAAGGTGCTTTGGACATCAACAAATGACATCCAACTAGACACCAAATCAGAGATCAAAAGATGGCTTGCCTTGGCTTATTTGTCCCTGTACGTCTTCAACTCCATCAATATAAGAATTCCAACAACATATAAAGAATCCTTGTCCAATCCACTTCTTCTTCTTCTCCGGAATTGTTCGCATCTATCGCCGGAAAATATAAAAGGAACACAATCAATCACATTGCTCCAAACATAACAAGCATGCAACATTCAACAATCAATAGCTAACCACTTTACTAAGGGCTAACATACAAAAGACTTATAGGTACTACAAAGCAACTAAAAGAGAACCCAATCTATTTACCTAGTGAAGGTATGAGAGTGCCATGACTTAGCAATTGCCTCTCTCGGTTATCACCATGGTATAAACCAAACATCCCCTGGTAGATAACATCATAAAGAGGACAAGAGCATTAGTTTGACATCAAATACATTCACAAAACATTTTCTAACATTTTTGTAAAAGTAGAAAACAGTTTTCCTAACTTAGTTTGCTCACATAACACAACATCCAAAATAGGAAGCAAACCATATTCCACATCATTTGAAAACTTAAGCAAAACAAAAGAGCTAATGTTAGGTTGCAGAGGTTTTGTTTCGCAAGCATAAAACAAGGGTTGCCCATCTTTACTAAAAAGAGTTGGTCAAGGGTTTTAAATAAACCGAAAAGTTTTGCTTCAACAATGCATGTCACACATAAATATTACTAACAGTAACAAATATGTATTAACAGAGACTAATAATATTTTTCCTATATAGCCAGTACTAATACAAGACTAACCCAATTGGAATCACCCAAAAATATTAAACCTACAATTTTAGGAATTTCTATGAATCTGACTGTACAGAAAACAAGATCTGTAAGCCATAAATCGTAGAAAAATCCTAAAAATATGAGGCCACTGGCATTTGAAAGATATTTAAACAGAGATTCACACACAATTGGATTTGGGTTCAAATTATTTCTGAAACTCTCACAAATGGATTTACAAGTTTACTGCATGTTTTCACCATTTGCTTTAACTATGGAGTTGCAGAACAGATAAAGGTTTGAAACTTGTTTGAGATGATTAAGAAAACATTCAGTAATCCTACAGAAGTGGAATCACTCAATGAGGTTCAAAAATGGATTTTTGGTGAATTAAAAGCTAACAGTCATGTCTGCAGAACACACAGAACAAGTTTAATTCATCAAAAATCATACACAAATCATAAAAATATGAGGTCTGCTGCATCTGAAAGGTATTGAATAGGTGGTTCTTACCCAGTTGGTTTCATTCAAAAATTCGTCTCCAAGCTCCTGGTTTAATTCGACAAAGTCAGATCTGACCAGATCTTGATCTGTGAACCATTTCAGTTTCTGGAGGTCAATCAAAGTGAAACCACCGCCAAAATAAAGGTATTGAAGAGGGCTTTCACCCGCAGTTGAGTTTGCTCAAAAAGGTTTTGTAAAACGGGAGAAATCTAACAAACAGTGATTCTGCATGTTTGCAGAACTTCATTTACCATGCAAAATCCGTAAAGAATTTGAGGATGGGACCAACGCCAAGTTGTAGATCTTTTCAATATCTATCTGTGGAACTTTGAATCACTCGATTTGGATCTGCACACGAGATTTGGTGGATTTTACAAGTTCGTACCAGAATCTGAAACAGCAAGATTACAGAAATTACTGCAAGGTTTTGGACGAACTTTGCTCAAGAACTTCAGATCTGAGGATAGCTCAACCTTCTCCATGCTTGGACCAACATGCACCTGCATCAAGATCCAATCTTGTGAGAGGAGAAAGGAGAAATAGGGCTGGATTCATCAAAGATTAGGGGAGAAGAGAGTGAGAGGGAAGCTCTCATGGTGAGGGGAAGCTTGAGGGAGGAGGAGAGCTTCATCTTGGTGGATTTCCATGGCCATGGCCGGCCATGCAAGCAAGGGGCAGCAGCATTTCGTGGGGAAGTGGAGGAGGAGAGTGTGAGGGAGTGGAGGAAGAGAAATGAGAGCCAAAGGTGAAGGAGGTGGCCGGCCAAGTCCCTTTTATAGAGGGAGAGGGGTGGCTGCCTCCTTTTTTGATTGGTGGAGGTGGGTGGCTGCCCATTTAATTGTTGGGGTAGTTGGGAGACAAGCCTTGTGGAGGAAGGAAAAGAAGAGGAAGGGCTGGCCGAAATTCTTGTCATGGCCGGCTCCTTCTTGACAATCACAAGTGGACAAGCAAGTGCAATGCCATCTCATGCATGTCGGCCAAAGTTGGTTGTTGGGATGGTTAGCCAAAAGTGGCTTGGTGATGTCTTAAAATTAGGAAGAGAGATGATAATAAACATTGGTGCCAATGTTGAAGAATAAAGTACTTTGATCAAATTATCAATTTGGCCAAGAGATGATGGTGGTGATGGTGGTTGAGACAATGGTAGAGCAAGGTTATGAGAGATGGTGAGTGAAGTATCCATATACTCACAAGGATGAATATATTGACATACATCTTCAATTCATGAGGTCAAGGTGATGATGGAAAATAATAGAGGATTGAGATAGGCATAATGAAATATAAGTTGCTCTACAAATAAGAGGTCAATTGGGAGTGATTTGAAAGTATCAAATGATCATCCATTTGATCAAGAATTGGAGGATGGAGGGGATACAATGTGGTGGATCAGAGATGTGCATAAGATGTGCAAGAGTTGTCATTTGAAATAGATCTTGTTTGAAAAGTATTTGAAACACCTCAATTGTCAAGGGACAATTGGGAATGAACTCAAGTGGAATGAAGTTTGAAAGTGTTGAGATAAAACTAGTTGGAACATAGGGGTTCAAAATATTCTACTTACTTTCTCAAGTAAGGTAGAGTTTTTCTCAAAGGTAAAAATAAGCAAGAGGAAAACAAGGAATGGTATAGGTACCATAAACAAGCCTTTTGTTAAAAAGAAGGCAAAATAGAAAATAATGTTTTAGAAATCAGTAATTGGTAGAAATGGGATGAGAAACAAAACCCATTTCAGTTTCTTGTTTTCTTTGAAGAAATATCTTGAAAAGATTTAATAGAACTAGAAGTAGTTTTGTGATCAAAACTTGAGAAGGAAAAACAATAGGGGTTTGGGAAAGAGAATTAATTTAGGGGGAGGCGTTCTCAAGGGTAGATAGTGGCTACAAAATGTACCCATCATTCCCACTCTTGGTTTTGTGAAGACTAAACTTGAATAAAAACAAGAGGTAAAAGAGGAAGAAGTGATCTGATGCTTGGGACATTGGATAGGATACCAGATCAAGTTGAATATATGAGTTGCAAGGATTTACTGAGACATGCAGGACGTGGAGGTTGAAGAGGATGTTGCATAGATGAGATCCATGCATTGAAGTCAACAATAACAGTTGTGGGTGCTTAGAGATCAATTGCCAAAGTCTGGACATTTTAAGCCCGTCAACACGGATGGTCGACATGGCCTCAAAACCAACAAGGATGAGTGGGTACAAGAGAAGGATGTGATGAGGGGTAGATGATCCCAAGTTTTGAATTAAGGATGATTGAGCTATCTTGTACTACAAAGAGAAAATCAAGATGGCACACTCGAGGTTGTCATTAGGAGAGAGGTTTGATGTAGTAAGAAGGAAAACAATTTTTCCTAAGCCACACATGTGTTTTATTTGGTGAGTTGCTTGTTTAACCACTAGGGGTGTTGTTCTATGAGGTAGCTCAAGACAAAACTCAACAAGCAAATCAAGACAATTCATCTACCAACAGATCAAGGCAATTCATCATAATCAACGAGATCAAGGCAATTCATCTATCTACGAGTCTAAGAAAAAGTTTTTGTTCCCCCTAATTTTTGCATTATGGACAAATAAACAAGGTTGCAAAAAGTGGGGTGTTACGAATCTTCCACCCTTAAACTAATCTCGTCCCGAGATTACCGAGTGTAGAACTAGAGGGGTTATAAGGTTTAACTAAAGTCGGACTCCATTCTTCCGTAGACGTACCAGCTGTAGAGAAGGTCGTTGCTTCATCTTCTGGGAGACATGATGGATTTCTGCCGAGGGCAAGCTTCGTGAAGAGGTTGACTACTCCATGCAGGTGTTGGATCTGTAGTTTCTTCCCGATCCTAAAGGGGGTTCAAGGCTGTGGGAGGGTTAGTGCACCCAACTGTGCTTGAGCAGGGCTGAAAACTTTTTAGAGTTAGCTTGATTTTAGTGGAAGACGGATTCTTCCACCCTTAAGATTTTTCATCGGGCTTTCGGAAAAACTCTGAGCTTCTGCCTTGTGGTTCTATCGGGCTTCTGAAAAAGTCGCCGATCCTCCTTGTTCAGTCGAAGAATCTTCGGGGGCAACGTGCAGACGACAACTTCAAGAGGCATTCACGGTGTTAACTCAACCATATGGGACGCGCGGTAAGTTAGTAAGTTGATGAAACGTCTGGTTGGCATCCATATGAGGCCGCAACAGAGGTCGTTGAAGAAAAACTTCAGCTTGCGGGTCAGTGCTGCTTCTACCAGCTAAGAAGTTAGCGGGTAAACTACGCCTAAAGTCTTGAGTCTTGAGGTATCTTCAGGAGCTTCACTTGGTAAGGACCAGATGAACCATGTGATGTAGCTTGGCTTTGACGCTATTCTTCAGCTTGTTAGACGGTGTGTTCAAGGGTAGTTTCGAAAAGATATCCTCGCGGTTAGCGCGAGTATACTCCAAGGTTAGACCAAGTTAGCATGTCTTCTCGCGAGAGGTGCAGTCACTCTTGAAGGTAGGTCTTCTTCTTTCTTGGCATAGTGGAGATGCTCCAGCTGATCTTGAAGGAAGTCGACGTAGATAGGGGTCGGGTTAGTTTTCTCGACGGTTGAAAAACAACTTCCAACGGGTTTAGAGTTAGAGTCTTTCGTTAATCTACCCAACTAACTAGCGAGTTAGCGATACATCGGCGAGGCAAACTTTAATCCTATCATGGCATGCGACACCCATACAATCATAACCAGAGACAAAATACCACTAACAGGGGCTACTGGTATTTTTCTAGATGCACAGAAACAAAACAAGATCAACACAATTGGAATCATTCAAAAATATTTATTTTTCAATTTTTGAGACTCAAAATACTAACCAGAAACAGTGACCAAACTTTATTTATTAAAAATCGCACAAAAATCCTAAAAATACAAGGTCAGTGGCGTACTGAAAGATAATTTCATACAGGTTCTAGTGCAATTTGAATCACATCAATCGGAGCTACCAAACTATTTTTATTAGCAAAAACAGTACACTGGCAGATTTCCATTTTTAATTTCTGTTTCACAAATTTCAAACAATTAAAAAGGGCGGAAACGTCTAAATAGCAAGACATACATGCACACAGCAAACAGATACAAACATTCAAGGCAGCACACTAGGGAACCACAAACAATCATCACACCAGACATGGTACTCTAAGTACCCAGAAATTCCTAATGCGCGGGGTAGCTCAATCAAAGCGATTGAGTTTGTCCTATCCATCCTATAGGTTTGGGGCTGGTCGCATATGTTGACGTCTTCATAACATTAGCATCAGCTTCAACTTGGATCCTTGTAGCAGTTGGTGGTGAAGGGGCCGGGTGTTGAGTCGTTGATGTTGAGGTAGAGGCTAAAACTGTGTAGTCTTCTTGCTCAACATCCCGGGGACGTGAGGTCTTCAGAGGGGTAGCTGTCGAGGTACTCCCAAAGTCGAGATCTTCTCGTGGCTGGCCTAAAAATTACTAGTCAAGAAACTGAGGACTTGATCCCTGACAACTGCAAAAAGTGCAGCCCATGGAGGAACAAGGTCAGCTCTTTGACAGACTTTGGTGATAACCAAAGACATGATCTTAGTATCTCTTTTATCTGCACACTAAGTCGGCCTCCAATCTTCAATAGTTGTTGTTGGAGATACTTGAGACTTCATAAAAAGTCGATCCATCTTCGACTTCAAGTCTCCGGTCCGAGTTGGGGACATCGTCCAACATGTAGGTTTGAAGTGGTTGAGACAATAGAGTAAGAATTTTCAATCCTTTTTATAAAGCGGAGAGATAAGAATTTAGAAGCTTTGAATAAATAAGAGGAGTAGAAGCTATACTCCCGATTAAAGAAACAATTTGTTTCATAAATAGTTTTTCCCAAGTAATTGTTTTCCTAACTAACGTCCATGCTAACTAAGGTCTCCTACAGTCAGGATAGCTCGATACCAGCTACGTGGGGACCCCGGACTAGCTGTCCGAAAATCCCCGTTATGTATACAGTTCACGATCCCATGATCGGTGCGCCGTGAACACATAACCGAACCGATATCAAATTACACCATCCATTACAAAGCGGAATAATAAAATTACAACATGGTCACATGACCAATACTTACATAATAGCCTCGAAGGGCCTAACTAAACATCGGAGTAGCATCATCACTTCAGCAGCGCAATACCCAAGTCATCTGCCATAACCCTACAAGCAACTGACTGGGAAGACGTTCCTAGCTCGCATAGACGTAATCAACTCCTTCTTCATCCATCGTGTTCCTCCAAGTCTGGCCAAGTAAATAGCCAGGGACAAAGCCGTGAGTACATTTGGAATTGTACTCGCAAACCATCAAGAGAGATGCTAACAGAGCTAACTAAAAGAGACAAGAGAGAAAGAATAGTTTCTCTTGTGGATAAAGCATGTGAAAGAGAAATAGTTTCTCTTGTGGATATAGCATCCCGACATCGCAATTGATGGAGACACAAAAGTGGTACTATGGCATCTCTATATCTTTATTGAAGAAGATACTTCAAAAGATAGCTATGACATATCTATATCTTTATTGAAGAAGAGTTAGCATACCGCCATCTCGGGTGATGGGGATACTAGGGAAGTCCTATGACATCTCTATATCTTTATTGAAGAAGAGTTAGCATACCGCCATCTCGGTGATGGGGATACTAGGGAAGTCCTATGACATCTCTATATCTTTATTGAAGAAGAGTTAGCATACCGCCATCTCAGGTGATGGGGATACTAGGGAAGTCCTATGACATCTCTATATCTTTATTGAAGAAGAGTTCCTCTACATGAAACACTAGGAGAAGTCCCCCACTTGGTCTTAGTTTTTCCACGACCATCTCCATATGGTCGACACACGCCCTTTTTCCGTACCTTTCCGGTACACATAAACACAACACTTCCTTTGCAAAGCATTTGTCAAAACAAAACTCAAGCCCCGGTTAAGTATGGCCATTTCAACCCGTCCATGACCGCGGACGCGGCTATTCGAATAGATTTGACTCTGCAGAGTTTGCACACTTTCCCCACAACTATCCGGATACCTATCGTGTGGGCATCATCCCCGCATAACAACATATGCCACGACGGATACCCGGACATAACCTTTCGCCCGTCTCCACGGCATGAGTCCTTCCCTGCGGGCTTACCCCTTCCCGGCACCCCGGCAGACATACCTCCTTTTGAGCGTATCTCCGGCGCCATGACGAAGACCCTCGCAATCGTCCGGCTATCGGTTAAGACGGTGTATTGCCTCCTCCGGAGCGCAACCCGGCGTCGGAGGTCATCGTGACCCTCCCTAGAAAGTTGTGAAGGGTGCTCCTGCCAGCTTCAACAAACTACGGGCTAAGCCCCGTCCCACTCCGAGGTAGTGTGGTTGCGCGATAAAAAGTTGGGACGGCGAACACTTATACGCGAGTGCTCCTTTAAAAACATTTTTCCCACACTTTCTTTACTTGCCAACAACCAACCATATTCCTCCAACATCCTTGTCCAAAGACCTTGTCTTTCCAAAACATACACTTGGGTAGAGTTAACTTACCCAAGGTTTTCAAAAACATTTACAACAAGGTAAGCCTTGAGGGGTTCCCAACCTATAGTTTCATGAGTTGAACTAGTATTGCACTATGGCCGAGATGAGAGTCATCTAGCCATAGAAGGTATCAAAGGAGTAATGGAGTGGATCATACTTGCTTTAAGGTAAGCATGTATTGCGACAACACAAGGAGGATTATACTTTCGGATTTGTGGTGCTAAATATACAACTTAGATAGTGGAGTATCACTATCCAACATACTCTCCAATGGGTACACGGCATACTCTCAAGTTGAGAATATACCAAGATCATGACATTGATACCTCTAAATTACTAAAGTGGTGAGTATGGTGTAAGTTACTATCTTGAGAGGGAAGATGCTCAAGTTGAGCATACAAGATGACCAAGTGGAATAGCACGACCATGATACCATGTATCCCATAATCACATGACAAAGGTGGAGTATCACCACTAGGGAGTACCCCACTTGGAAACACACATAGATGACATAAATAGAGAGAATAACACACATAGAATTCAAGGTGCTTTGGACATCAACAAATGACATCCAACTAGACACCAAATCAGAGATCAAAAGATGGCTTGCCTTGGCTTATTTGTCCCCGGACTTCTTCAGCTCCATCAATATAAGAATTCCAACAACATATAAAGAATCCTTGTCCAATCCACTTCTTCTTCTTCTCCGGAATTGTTCGCATCTATCGCCGGAAAATATAAAAGGAACACAATCAATCACATTGCTCCAAACATAACAAGCATGCAACATTCAACAATCAATAGCTAACCACTTTACTAAGGGCTAACATACAAAAGACTTATAGGTACTACAAAGCAACTAAAAGAGAACCCAATCTATTTACCTAGTGAAGGTATGAGAGTGCCATGACTTAGCAATTGCCTCTCTCGGTTATCACCATGGTATAAACCAAACATCCCCTGGTAGATAACATCATAAAGAGGACAAGAGCATTAGTTTGACATCAAATACATTCACAAAACATTTTCTAACATTTTTGTAAAAGTAGAAAACAGTTTTCCTAACTTAGTTTGCTCACATAACACAACATCCAAAATAGGAAGCAAACCATATTCCACATCATTTGAAAACTTAAGCAAAACAAAAGAGCTAATGTTAGGTTGCAGAGGTTTTGTTTCGCAAGCATAAAACAAGGGTTGCCCATCTTTACTAAAAAGAGTTGGTCAAGGGTTTTAAATAAACCGAAAAGTTTTGCTTCAACAATGCATGTCACACATAAATATTACTAACAGTAACAAATATGTATTAACAGAGACTAATAATATTTTTCCTATATAGCCAGTACTAATACAAGACTAACCCAATTGGAATCACCCAAAAATATTAAACCTACAATTTTAGGAATTTCTATGAATCTGACTGTACAGAAAACAAGATCTGTAAGCCATAAATCGTAGAAAAATCCTAAAAATATGAGGCCACTGGCATTTGAAAGATATTTAAACAGAGATTCACACACAATTGGATTTGGGTTCAAATTATTTCTGAAACTCTCACAAATGGATTTACAAGTTTACTGCATGTTTTCACCATTTGCTTTAACTATGGAGTTGCAGAACAGATAAAGGTTTGAAACTTGTTTGAGATGATTAAGAAAACATTCAGTAATCCTACAGAAGTGGAATCACTCAATGAGGTTCAAAAATGGATTTTTGGTGAATTAAAAGCTAACAGTCATGTCTGCAGAACACACAGAACAAGTTTAATTCATCAAAAATCATACACAAATCATAAAAATATGAGGTCTGCTGCATCTGAAAGGTATTGAATAGGTGGTTCTTACCCAGTTGGTTTCATTCAAAAATTCGTCTCCAAGCTCCTGGTTTAATTCGACAAAGTCAGATCTGACCAGATCTTGATCTGTGAACCATTTCAGTTTCTGGAGGTCAATCAAAGTGAAACCACCGCCAAAATAAAGGTATTGAAGAGGGCTTTCACCCGCAGTTGAGTTTGCTCAAAAAGGTTTTGTAAAACGGGAGAAATCTAACAAACAGTGATTCTGCATGTTTGCAGAACTTCATTTACCATGCAAAATCCGTAAAGAATTTGAGGATGGGACCAACGCCAAGTTGTAGATCTTTTCAATATCTATCTGTGGAACTTTGAATCACTCGATTTGGATCTGCACACGAGATTTGGTGGATTTTACAAGTTCGTACCAGAATCTGAAACAGCAAGATTACAGAAATTACTGCAAGGTTTTGGACGAACTTTGCTCAAGAACTTCAGATCTGAGGATAGCTCAACCTTCTCCATGCTTGGACCAACATGCACCTGCATCAAGATCCAATCTTGTGAGAGGAGAAAGGAGAAATAGGGCTGGATTCATCAAAGATTAGGGGAGAAGAGAGTGAGAGGGAAGCTCTCATGGTGAGGGAAGCTTGAGGGAGGAGGAGAGCTTCATCTTGGTGGATTTCCATGGCCATGGCCGGCCATGCAAGCAAGGGGCAGCAGCATTTCGTGGGGAAGTGGAGGAGGAGAGTGTGAGGGAGTGGAGGAAGAGAAATGAGAGCCAAAGGTGAAGGAGGTGGCCGGCCAAGTCCCTTTTATAGAGGGAGAGGGGTGGCTGCCTCCTTTTTGATTGGTGGAGGTGGGTGGCTGCCCATTTAATTGTTGGGGTAGTTGGGAGACAAGCCTTGTGGAGGAAGGAAAAGAAGAGGAAGGGCTGGCCGAAATTCTTGTCATGGCCGGCTCCTTCTTGACAATCACAAGTGGACAAGCAAGTGCAATGCCATCTCATGCATGTCGGCCAAAGTTGGCTGTTGGGATGGTTAGCCAAAAGTGGCTTGGTGATGTCTTAAAATTAGGAAGAGAGATGATAATAAACATTGGTGCCAATGTTGAAGAATAAAGTACTTTGATCAAATTATCAATTTGGCCAAGAGATGATGGTGGTGATGGTGGTTGAGACAATGGTAGAGCAAGGTTATGAGAGATGGTGAGTGAAGTATCCATATACTCACAAGGATGAATATATTGACATACATCTTCAATTCATGAGGTCAAGGTGATGATGGAAAATAATAGAGGATTGAGATAGGCATAATGAAATATAAGTTGCTCTACAAATAAGAGGTCAATTGGGAGTGATTTGAAAGTATCAAATGATCATCCATTTGATCAAGAATTGGAGGATGGAGGGGATACAATGTGGTGGATCAGAGATGTGCATAAGATGTGCAAGAGTTGTCATTTGAAATAGATCTTGTTTGAAAAGTATTTGAAACACCTCAATTGTCAAGGGACAATTGGGAATGAACTCAAGTGGAATGAAGTTTGAAAGTGTTGAGATAAAACTAGTTGGAACATAGGGGTTCAAAATATTCTACTTACTTTCTCAAGTAAGGTAGAGTTTTTCTCAAAGGTAAAAATAAGCAAGAGGAAAACAAGGAATGGTATAGGTACCATAAACAAGCCTTTTGTTAAAAAGAAGGCAAAATAGAAAATAATGTTTTAGAAATCAGTAATTGGTAGAAATGGGATGAGAAACAAAACCCATTTCAGTTTCTTGTTTTCTTTGAAGAAATATCTTGAAAAGATTTAATAGAACTAGAAGTAGTTTTGTGATCAAAACTTGAGAAGGAAAAACAATAGGGGTTTGGGAAAGAGAATTAATTTAGGGGGAGGCGTTCTCAAGGGTAGATAGTGGCTACAAAATGTACCCATCATTCCCACTCTTGGTTTTGTGAAGACTAAACTTGAATAAAAACAAGAGGTAAAAGAGGAAGAAGTGATCTGATGCTTGGGACATTGGATAGGATACCAGATCAAGTTGAATATATGAGTTGCAAGGATTTACTGAGACATGCAGGACGTGGAGGTTGAAGAGGATGTTGCATAGATGAGATCCATGCATTGAAGTCAACAATAACAGTTGTGGGTGCTTAGAGATCAATTGCCAAAGTCTGGACATTTTAAGCTCGTCAACACGGATGGTCGACATGGCCTCAAAACCAACAAGGATGAGTGGGTACAAGAGAAGGATGTGATGAGGGGTAGATGATCCCAAGTTTTGAATTAAGGATGATTGAGCTATCTTGTACTACAAAGAGAAAATCAAGATGGCACACTCGGGTTGTCATTAGGAGAGAGGTTTGATGTAGTAAGAAGGAAAACAATTTTTCCTAAGCCACACATGTGTTTTATTTGGTGAGTTGCTTGTTTAACCACTAGGGGTGTTGTTCTATGAGGTAGCTCAAGACAAAACTCAACAAGCAAATCAAGACAATTCATCTACCAACAGATCAAGGCAATTCATCATAATCAACAGATCAAGGCAATTCATCTATCTACAGTCTAAGAAAAAGTTTTTGTTCCCCCTAATTTTTGCATTATGGACAAATAAACAAGGTTGCAAAAAGTGGGGTGTTACACGCAGTGTCAAGGAGGTTTCCATAGGGGTAGTACTTTGCCTTTAGAACACTAGCACAGAGACTATTTGGGTATTGAATTAACCTCCAGGCTTGGCGAGCTAAGAGAGCTTGGTTAAAAATTTCCAGGTCACGGAAACCCATTCCGCCTTGGTGCTTTGGCCGGGTCATCTTCTCCCACGACATCCAGTGCATACGGCGTCGATTTTCCTCATCTCCCCACCAAAAGTCACGAACAGTCTTTGACAGGTCCTCAATAAGGCCCACAAGAAATTTAAAAACACCCATAGCATATGTAGGTAGGGATTGAAGGACTTCCTTAATGAGAATTTCCTTAGCTGCACTAAACATATATTTTTCCACCCAATCATTTGCTTTTTTGCAAATCTTTCTTTAATTGGCTGAAGTTTTCCTTTTTTCAGCCTCCCTTCAGGTCTTCCTCCTCAAATCAATGTGTATCATATTTCAAGATGTCCTTTATATCCTGCTGAGTATCAATACATACCTGATCGCTGTAGAGGATGGAACATTTTCCAAGGCTAACCAACTGGCCAGTGCTGCGCTCATAACGGTTCAAGATGGTTTGGATTATTTCAGCTTGGTTGACAGAACCTTCAAAAAAACAGAAGACAATAATCGGCAAATAAGAGGTGAGACACACCAGGTCCCCTTCTACTTAGGCGGAGCTCCATGAGGCTATCATCTTCGATCTCGTTTTTTATCAGGCAAGATAAACCGTCAGCTACAAACAAGAACAAGTACGGCGAGAGGGGATCACCTTGGCGTAGTCCACGCGTAGGAGTGATAGGATCCAAAGTATTTCCGTTAAAGCGAATAGAGTAGCGAACAGTGGTAATACAAGCCATCACCCACTGAATCCACCTGCTATGAAATCCCAGCTTCGCTAAAACCCCTTCCAGAAACCTCCAGTCCACGTGGTCATAAGCCTTGGCCATGTCTAACTTGTACGCACAAAATTTCTTGCGAGCAACAGGACCATTTGAATTGAATGAATGCATTCGAAAGCGACAAGAGCATTGTCAGTAATCAGACGCCCCGGAATAAAGGCACTTTGAGTCGGCGAGATAATACCCTGAAGCAACGGACGCAGCCGATTGACCAAACATTTTGACACCACCTTGAAGACAGCATTACATAAACGGATGGGCCTAATGTCCTTATTCTCCTCCGGGTTATCTTTCTTCGGAATAAGAACAATCGTTGTTTCATTTACCTCCTCAAGCATGACACCGTTCAAGAAAAACTTCTGCACTGCTCCCACTACATCATCACGAAAGATGTCCCAGTTTCGCTGTAGAAATCTGGCCGGGAAACCGACTGGTCCCGGCGCCTTGAGGGGCCCAATTTGGAACAAGGCATCGCTAATTTATTTTTCGGAGGAAGGCGCACACAATTTCTGATTCATCTCATCATCAACACACTGTTGAATAAGGTACGAAATTATTCTGTGATCAACATTATCATCTCTAGTGTATAAACCTTGGAAGAAATTCCGGGTGATCTCTTCCATCTCATTTGTGTCAGAAGTCCAAGTCCCATCAGAGCGTTTAAGGCTTGCAAATACGGTTCTTCTTCTTCCTTTTTGAAGCTCTTCTGTGAAAATATTTTGTGTTACGATCCCCCTCCCGCAGCCAGGCAATGCGAGACCGCTGTAGCCACATGATTTTCTCCCTGTACAACAGTTCATCCATCTCTTTTGCAATTTTTTTTCTTGTCTCAACACTACCCTCATCAGTAAGGATTGCCAACTCCTCCAATTTTCCCTCTTCTGATCAAGCAATTTAGGGACCGAACCAAAGAATTCCGACTTCCAGGAGTATAAACTTTTCATCATAGACTTCAGCGAATCAGTTATATCACCCAGGCTATCAATCGGCACCCTTCTAGACCAAACTTCTTCTACCGTAGCGGCCAGCAACGGCTCCCTCTCCCACATAACCTCATACCTTCGGATTGGATGTGTTGGTCTCCTCACAAGACCTAGGTCAGTAGACAGTAGCAAAGGGCAGTGATCCGATCGAGGCGAGATAAGATGACGGATCCTCAAATCCGGGAAAAGAGCAGACCACGCAGGGGAGGCAACAGCACGGTCAAGCCTTACCTTTACATTCCTGGCACCCTTTTGCTTATTATCAAAATTCCACGGGGTACCAACAAACCCAATGTCATACAGGTTGCAGTGAGAGAGAACCTCCCGAAAGTCCAACATCAACCTTTCCGATCTTTTTGTTCTAGAGAAATGTTCCTCTTGCCACATTGCTTCATTGAAATCCCCAATCATGAGCCACGGTAGAGAGGACCTCGGCTTGATCGACTCGATCTTGTTCCACATGCGATAACGGTTGCTTGCCTTAGGCTCTCCATATACAAAAGTACTTCGCCACTTATTTTCGTATGGCCCTCCACTGATATGGGCATCAATATGGCGCTCACTAAAGGACAAAAGCTCCAACGTAATCCCTTCTTCGGCATAGAGAGCAATACCACCACCAGAACCCTCTCCTTTAACATGGAAACAATAAGACATACCAATACGGTGACGCAGATTCTTAACTCGCTCCTCAGATTGTCTGGTTTCGCAAAGAAAAACCAGGCTGGACTTATAAGTCTGGCCTAAAGTGACTAGTTCTGAATAGTCGCGGGTGCCCCTCCCCGGCTGTTCCATTGTAACAGACTCATTGAGCTCGGCGATCACCCTCGAGGGGTGTCGCCACTGGTGCCAAAATTTCATTTTCAGTATCCATATTGTGAGACAACCTTGATTTCTTCAAGTCTTTTGTTTTCACATACGGGGTAGGAAGGGAAGGTGTATCGCCAACTCTGGGATCAGCCTCCATACTATTTTCACTACTATCCTCAATCAGATTCATATGTAGTTGCTTCCTAGCACTTGGGTCATTTTCACTCCCCTCTATCACCTGGGTATTATGAGCGCCAGGTTCAATTGGGCTTGTGGCAGAATCTTGCAATTCATCTGTGGTATCTAAATCAGCATCGCCTCGAGGAGCGCTTTTCGGGCCAGCGCTATGTGCCTCACCTCTCCCGGCAAAACCTCCACGTATCGGAGCCCGAGGTACAAACCTACGAGGCGTCGGAGCAGATTGACTTGCTCTTCGGACGGCTAGCATCCAAGAGCCATACTGCAGTTGTTGTTCAGTCCAAACACCGTCACCACATTCCTCGTGATCGTGCCCCAGGAGACCACACCGCTTGCAGAAGAATGGGATTTTCTCGTATTTCACCGCCAACCTTCTTTTTCCTTCAGGCATTGTTAAGGACATAAACCTCATAAGGGGCCTGGATATATCAACTCTCACCCGAATACGCACGTAGTTCCCATCATAAAACAGTTTTGGTGTCATCTTTACTTCCCTAATTTTGCCAACACGCCGAGCAAGGTCATCAACTACTTCTTTCTTGCGATATAATTCCGGTATGACATGGATTTCCAGACATAGATGCCGCCAAAGACAAAATTCTCAGGATCACTTAATCCGTCATAGTCTTCGATGAGCACTACCCAGCCCCGAAAAGTCCAGGGACCTTGGTGAACCACTTTCTTCCAATCACCTAGGCAAAACATCTGAAAGATAAATAAATCACCAACTTCTCTACAGATTGGATCGCGGGACAGGTTCCAGACAACTTTCATCTTCTCTATTAGGGCGTCCGTACTGAGCGATCGGGACGTATACACCTTGCCAATCGCAAGCCATGATACTCTTTTGCTTCTTCGGCCCCAATCACAACATCATCCAACTCTTCTTCGTTCAGCTCCAGATGGCTAAACATGTCATCCAGATTCGTATCCCTTCCCCTGCTAGGTGACGCGGAGGCACCCGGAGCAGCGGACGCGGCCTCATCCACCGTCGGCGTGATCCCAGGATTCGATCTTCCATCCTCATCTTTCTTCGCGTCCATGGTCACCAATTCACGCCCAAACCCTATCCAGGCGGCCAAGCAGCAGCCGATACAGGGAAACCAACGGAAGAACGCACAGAGATTCTGGTCGAGGAGAGAAACCGAGAGCGAGGGGGAGAAAAACACGGGAGGGAGAGCCGGAGACCGGCCCGATCTCACGGTGGCGAAGGAGATCGCCTCCGGAGCAAAGAAACCCTAAACGAGATGGTACGTGAGAGATGTACTACTCAGGCAAAGCACATGCCACGACTTACGTCCTCATAGCACAACCGATGCTATAGCTGGGCTATATCCTTGTATAGCTGCTAAAAAATCTGCCGCTGTTTCCAATAACCAGCTATTTAAAACTCTGGAGGAAGCGATCGGTGCACGATAGCCTGACAAATAACAGATGGGGTAGGGACGTCGCTCGGCCGGCGAACTCCCGGTCGACGCGGCCGTGCTTGCGGTGCCCTGCACGGTGCACCAGCAAGGACCCTGGCCGCGGACGAGTTCAGATGGAAGTGGCGCTAGCTACCGGATGCTGTTCCAGGGCACTACGGGCGCGACCTTGGTGTGGGACTCGTTTGCGCCGCTCAAAGTCAAGCTGCACGCCGGCCTGATTGGCATTGAGATGAGGTGCTCGGGCCAGCGGACCGCAGAATCCGGCGAGGCCTTCCAACACACGTTCTGGTCCGGCCTTGATGAGGACATCCCTACTACACCACTACCTCCGTCATTGATAAATGAAGATGAACCTGCTGTGAAGCTCAAGTCCGATGAAGTTCGGATTGGACCAATTACAAGGGCTCGTGCGAAGCTACTTAAACAACAGGTGAACTTGTTTCTAAACGGTACTTTGATTGATGAGAACTTTATACTGCCTAAGTCCTATTACTTATGTATCATCAGGTATCAAGAGGAGACAAGCGTCGCACGAGGAGTAGGGGAGCAGCTGGACATGAAGACGGACGTCAAGGTGGACGTGAAGCTGGACATGGAGCTGGACATGAAGATATCTCATGGTCGCGCGAGGGAGGAGAGGGAGGCATGCGCGAGAGGAGAAGACGACGTCCAGGCCGGTCCAGCACCCGGTCCGACCAAATTGGCTCTACACTAGTAGGAAAAGCCTCATCAGTGGCGCACCAAAAACACATTCTGTGGCGCATGGGTGGTGCGCCACAGAATTCTCGCCACAAAAATAAGGATTCTGTGGCGCACCAGCCAATGCGCCACAGAAAGCTTATTTCTGTGGCGCACCGGACGGTGGTGCGCCACAGAAACAAGAAGTCTTATTTCTGTGGCGCACCACCGCCGGTGCGCCACAGAATTTTTTTTAAAATTTCAAAAAAGTGGCGGCCAGATCTAGATCTAGATCTAGATCTGGGGCCGCCGAATTTTTTTTTTAATTTTTCTGGAAGGTCGCCGGAGGTGGGTGGGGTGGGTGGGTGGAGGATGAGGCCGGCCGGAGGAGGTGGTGGAATAGGAGGAGGTGGAGGTGGTGGTGGTGGTGGTGGTGGTGGTGGTGGTGGTAGAGGAGGAGGAGGAGGAGGAGGAGGAGGTGGTGGTGGTGGTAGAGGAGGAGGAGGAGGAGGAGGAGGAGGTGGTGGTGGTGGTGGTGGTGGTGGTGGTGGTAGAGGAGGAGGAGGAGGTGGTGGTGGTAGAGGAGGAGGAGGAGGAGGTGGTGGTGGTGGTGGTGGTGGTGGTGGTAGAGGAGGAGGTGGTCGCCGGAGGAGGTGTTGGTCGTGGTCGCCGTAGTAGTTCGCCGGAGTAGTTCGCCGGAGTAGTTCGCCGGAGTTGTTGGTCGCCGGAGTTGGTCGCCGGAGTAGGAGAGGAGAGAGGAGAAGTGGAGAAGTGGAGGAGAGGAAGAGAAGAGGAGAGGAGGAGAAGGGGAGAAGTGGAGAAGAGGAAGAGAGGAGTAGAAGAGGAGAAGTGGAGAAGTGGAGAAGGGGAGAAATGGAGGAGAAGGAGAAGTGGGCGCCAGAAATTTCAAATTTGGACGTTAATTCTGTGGCGCACGGGCACTTGGTGCGCCACAGAATTTTTTTTTCTTTTTTTCTATTTTGCAGCAAAAAATCTTTAACTGCCCGTAACTTTTTACTCTTTTGGAATTTTGAGATTCTAAAAATTGTCCAACCGGGCAAGCCCTGGTGAATTCGGATGTAGATTTTTCGTGGGAACATTTTGATATATTATGCGTTTTTTTTCGAGTTCGTATGCAACCAGAAATCCAGTTTGATGATTTTCCCACGCAATTTTGCAAAAAAAGTCGAAATTATTGTTTGTTAATTCTCAGTGGTAAAAGATGACATAATACATAGGCATCTTGAAGGGATTTATTTTTTGAATTTTTTATCTATTTTTTTTATTTTTTACAGAGGTTAAAAAGGCGATCCACGGGGGGGGGGGGTGGAGTTGCATGGAACTCATGTGCGCCACGAAATAAGGCTTTCGTGGCGCACCATCCCACGTGCGCCACGTGAAAGTCTTAGTTCGGTGGCGCACCGGGAACAATGCGCCACGGAAAGTCTTAATTCGGTGGCGCACCGAGCCGATGCGCCACGGAATGTCTTATTTACGTGGCGCACGTGATCCGTGCGCCACGTAAATAGTGAAACCAATGATTGGGGCTGGCCCCACCAAATTTCGTGGCGCATGGATCCCTGGTGCGCCACAAAATTAAGCTATTTCGTGGCGCACCGTGTCTGGTGCGCCACAAAATAACTTTCTGTGGCGCATTTTAAACGGTGCGCCACAGAACTAAGCATCGCCTATAAGGGTTTTCCTACTAGTGCTATGACCGTT
>NC_061514.1:234012362-234040209 GCF_022539505.1 Lolium rigidum
CCGACGTATTTTTTTATGGATTTCTATTTTCGTGCCCTCGGGTCCTTAGTTGTACTCAGTTTTCCCCAGCTCCTTAGTTTTTCCTCAGTTTTCCCCAAGCCCTTGTCTGAACCCGCAGAAGGAGCTCGGACGGAAGGAATCCGTTAAGTTGACCGTTCCGTGCTGACGAGTGGGGTCGTGTCGTTTGTGGGGTCGCGTCGTGTGGGACCGCGTCGTGTGGGGCTGGTAGGAAGGGACCGCGTGGGACAGGACGAGACCATGTTTGTGGGGCCGTAGCGTGTGGAGCCGTGTGGGTCCGGGACGGGAGCACGAGTGGTTTCTGTCTCTTTCGCCCAGATTAGCAGTTTTCAATGTACCTTTTTCCTCTCTCTCGCTCGATCTCATTCATATTTGATAGCCCAAATTAGTAGCAAATCTAGAGCAGCTTGTCCTTCTGTTTTTTAACGCCATTCATTTCTTTATGCCTTCGTTTTTACCCAATCAGGTAGGAAATCTAGGGCACAAATCCAGAGAGAAAATATAGGATAAGCTGCATACAGCAACCAACATAGCATAGATATATTCAGGACATATCCAAAAGTAGTACCGATAGATCCAACATAAGCTACATTTTACATGAATTTAAGATGCTCTACAGATAGAGCAGTCACATACAGAGAGTGCAGTAGGCACGTTCAACGCCTCCAGGTAGCGCGTGTGACTCGCTTGGAGGTTGCGCAGGTGAATCCCAAGTGCTTTGTGTTTGGCCATGTACGCATGCACGTTCACGGTCCTTCCAACTCTAGCGCCACATCTGCCAATGGATTCAGCATGGTTCACCAGGGAGTTGAAGTCGGTGGCGCCGAGCTTCCGTTGCGTAAGGGGCACTTGTAAATGCCTCGAGCAAAGGGGCCATCGTAATGGCCGGACCGCAGCCTCCTCGAGGACGTGACGAGTCTTGGTGTGGAAGGACTCGTCGCCGCCGTCGACGTCGCTGCTCCGCACCTGTCACGTAGCACCAAAGATCGTGCAAAAAAACGGAGTCAATTGCAACGATGATGGAACGAGAGTGAACAAAAAATCATGCATGATAATATGGGCTCGAAAAAGAGGTAGCCTCAGTTACATTGGACACACTTATATCCAGGATTTGAGTCAGCAAACCAAAGATCATGCACAACAAATTTGTACACACCAATTGTTTACTCGACCAAACCCTGAATCAATTTATGCCCAAATATTCATCATCATCGGCACAAATCTTAAACAAAAGCAAATCACAAACACTAATAACGCAAGATCTAACACAAAAGGATCGAACTAGGAACAGACGAACAGTAATAACGCAAGATCTAACACAAAAGGATTGAACTAGGAACAGACGAACCGTAATAACGCTAGATCTAACACAAAATGATTGAAATGAGATAAGAACAAGGGAACAAAGGGTTACCTCCGGCTCGTTGTCGACGATGCTGGTGTCGTAGGGGTTCTCCGGCGCGTCGTATTGCACTGGTTCGTACGGGTGGCGGCGGCCGATGCGCCGGCTGCTACGTTGGAAGCAGCGACAGGGGCCTGGACGGGGGCGGCGGCCGATCCGCCGGCTGCTACGTTGGAAGCAGGGACAGGGGCCTGGACGGGGGCGGCGGCCGATCCGCCGGCTGCTACGTTGGAAGCAGCGACAGGGGCCTGGACGGGGGCGGCGGCCGATGCGCCGGCTGCTACGTTGGAAGCGAGCGACAGGGGCCTGGACGGGGGGGGGGGGGCTGATGTGCCGACAATGGCCATCTCATTCTTCTCCATTGCCGGCGGTTTTCTTCGGGGTTTTTTCTTCGGTTGTGGAGAAGATGATGGGACAGGAGAGGCGGTTGCAGTGAGCCGCGTGAGAACGTGCGTCGAGGGAGAGAAAGAGGGGCTCTATAAAGACGAAGGTGGCGTGTACCGCAACACGCGTCCGCTATGCACGGCTGCAGCATGCACCGCTACACGAGTCTAACCCCGGGACGTTTGGTGTACTCGCTATAACCTCGGGCCTTATACGAAATTTTATCCGTACTCGCTTTTCCCTCGAGGACTTAGACCGGCAAGTGCAATATACTCAGTTTTACCCTCAAGTAGCTGGTCAACGGAGAGTCAACAAATGAGATTAACATAGCTAATTGAGTCATTTCATGCGCAAAAAAATCTGAAAAAATAAAAACATAGTGGCAACTACTCATGGAGTCTTCCTACGCAACCTGCCACCTAGAAAATCTTAACAAACATATATAAATCAAGTTTTACCACAAATTGCCACTTCTCAGAATCACTAGTGTAGCTATGAAGATGATTGGTTTTCCACCCAAACCCCTTTGCAAAACATCTTTCCCAAAACATAGTTTGTCTAAATGATGCCATAATTGTCACACTCATGTATATTTGAATTGCAAATAATTTGATGTAGCCCAATATGAATTATATTGTACAAAACACACATTTTTCATTTTGTAATTCTTTTGTTTGAATCCCTTAGTCTATTTACTATTTATGTGCCCTTGGATTCTTAGTACTACTCAGCTTTGCCCTCAAGTACTGTCACAAATGCTCTGAGAAGCCCAAACTTATCCTGATTGGTTGAGCCGTTGTCACACCGGATCGACTCCACGAACCGTTGATCCACTGATCTAACGGGCAGTATACCCCTATCCGTCTCTTCGTGGCAACCTCTCTCTCTCTCTCTCTCTCTCTCTCTCTCTCTCTCTTCGTGGCCACCCCTCTCTCTCTCTCTGTCGGTGGAGAATGCCCACCCCTCTATTTATGTGCAATAACGAGTTTGCCACTTAATATAGTTTGGGATATAGTATTGGTATAAACATGAGGCATACATATTTGCGGATTTCGGTGATTGCATTATTTGTCACCCCTCTAACAATTATCAACTATCTTTAGCTGTCCTTTTCTTTTAGGGAATATAGTTTGGGATATAGTATTGGTATTTTGAAATGGCCTAAAAGTGGTATAATTTTGTTATAAACATGAGGCATACATATTTGCGGATTTCGGTGATTGCTATCAACTATCTTTAGCTGTCCTTTTCTTTTAGGGAATATAGTTTGGGATATAGTATTGGTATTTTGAAACGGCCTAAAAGTGGTATAATTTTGTTATAAACATGAGGCATACATATTTGCGGATTTCGGTGATTGCATTATTTGTCACCCCTCTAACAATTATCAACTATCTTTAGCTGTCCTTTTCTTTTAGGGAATATAGTTTGGGATAGTGTATTGGTATTTTGAAGGGACCCTATTTTGAAAGGGATCCCATTTTGAAACGGCCTAAAAGTGGTATAATTTTGTTATAAACATGAGGCATACATATTTGCGGATTTCGGTGAATGCATTATTTGTCACCCCTCTAACAATTATCAACTATCTTTAGCTGTCCTTTTCTTTTAGGGAATATAGTTTGGGATATGGTATTGGTATTTTGAAACGGCCTAAAAGTGGTATAATTTTGGTATAAACACGAGGCATACATATTTTGCGGATTTCGGTGATTGCATTATTTGTCACCCCTCTAACAATTATCAACTATCTTTAGCTTTCCTTTTCTTTTAGGGAATATAGTTGGTAATTTCGGTGAATGCACACACTAACTTTGAAAACAACTACAAGTACATGTAACTCGAATAATGGATTTGTAAGGTATCCCTTGTAACAACTTCTAGCGCTCGGTGAGCAATGATAAGAATCCGATCGTAATTATACAACAAAAAAAAACCAGCCATCAGTGTTAGCTTGCTTCTTCAACTCGATCAGCCGCCTTAATCGCTTGTTCATTTTCTTCAGTTCTCCCTTCACTTCCACCAGTTCCGCATTGGGAGCATTAGGCATAATCGGAACAGCTCCTCTCTCCGCCGCATTCTCTACGCCAAGTCCCCCCCCTCCCAAATTGCGCCCCCAATAGCGCCAATTGATTCCTCGCAACCGAAGCCTCGAACGTACACATCGATCCACTCGAAATGCCTGCATTTCTTCAAGATCTGAAAACAACAACGTGAACCCTAAATCCCAAATTCGAGGGAATAACAAGAAAATCGAGAGAAAACAGAGAAATTGGAGCGAGATCTAACCTTATCCACCTCTCTATATGGCAAGCTCTCGCATGCAACGAACTCACGTCCACGGTTGCCGTTCTCGTCCGTCTTGACGGATCGACCGCTTCAGCAGGCTCTCGGCGTGGGCAGTCGGTGGCATCTTGTCAAAGGCATGGGTCCATACCGCGGCCATAAAGAACGGGAGGTCGAAGAGAAACTAGACATCACCCGCCTACCGGAGAAGCAGGCTGCCGCCGGCGGAGAAGAAGAACAATGGGGCGCGGAGAAAGAAAGGGGAAGCAATGGCACGTGCACGGGCGCGGGCCGGCTCGGGCTCCCATTTTGCAACGGTCACCTGGGTAAGCTGTGGGTCCAGCGCGCTAACGTGGACAAGTTGTGGGTCCCACGATGATCTGGATAAGTGGAGACGTGTCCACTGCGGGGCACCAACAGCGGCCCCACTTGCCAGCACCAACCAATGTCAACTAAACGGAAATCCTCCGTCCGAGCTCCTTGTGCGGGTTTCGAACAAGGGATTGGGGAAAACTGAGGAAAAACTAAGGAGCTGGGGAAAACTGAGTACAACTAAGGACCCGAGGGCACGGAAATAGAAATCCCATTTTTTTAAATAGATTTTGCATTCAAGAGAAACATAATTTACATAGGGAATAAATGAAAATAAAAAAATAAAAATAAAAGCCGCATGTAGCACCTGCTAGCCTAGGCTATCCTCGTTCTTGTCGTCGATCACGACAAATTCCGGTATTGTCCACGACCAGTTGGCAGCTGGTGGAATGTACGTTGGTTCTGCCGGTGGTGGAGGTGGAGCGGGCGGCATATTAAAAAGTAAGGGATGCCACATATGAGGTAATGAGTTTGTAAACAACGAAACAACTTGTTTTGCCTGTATTTTGAGAGTTGCTCTCGTTTCTTTAACATCCATTTTATACTATCTTTACTATTAAATTGCAATAGGTGACTGGCTGGTGTCACAAACAGATCAAAGCCCAATATTTTGTATCAATCAAGGCCCATATCGGAAACTATCATCGTTCCGGAAAGAACTCATGTACGCTTAGCTTAAGTCTCTGATCAGACTAGATCATAAAATCCAAAACAGTCATCGCTTATAAAAATGCCGACAGGCCTTGCCTCCCTCGCACAATACGCCATACGGCCGTGTTGCCGGCCAGCGTTGTTCCGCTATGGTCATCTTCTACTAACACGAGACTTCCACGCCGTAAACATTGGGCCTTTTTCAACGCGCTGACGCGAGACTTCCTGTAGCAGTGATACAGGACAGAGGCATGGCGATGGAGGTGTGTCTAGACGGTGGAGATAGGTGGGTGGCGTCTCCAGTGGCTGGCGGCAGCATGCGGCTGTTGTGGCCGAAATACGGCCGATCTTCGCCGTAAATCTCAACTGACTTCATATCGATCTGAACGAAATAGGCAGCGTCCGTACCAAATGACCTGTGGTGGAGCTCGTTGCTGCCTCTTTTCGCGGTGGCCGTCGCCTCCGTCTCCGCGTATAGCCGGCTGGCTAGCTTCGGTCGCGGCAGAGACCAGGCCCTAACAGAGATGGCAGGGCCACGCCGTCCCCGGCCGACTTCCGATCTGAACAAGGGCGCGCAAGGAGTATACCTGGCCGACGCGCTCGAACCGCCCGACCTGGACGCGGGGACCGCGCCATAGCTGGCTTTCATCTCACATGCAATCGCGTTGAAGGAAAAGAAGTTCCCGGCGCTCGTAGTCCTGTGTCGGCCCCACCGTTCAGGTCACCAACACGGAGTTGAGGTGGGCGGGAGGAGCGCGGTCCGTATGGAGTCCTCCATCCGCCTAACAGCCTGAGGCCGAGCACGCGACGTGCGCCCAGCCTGGTCCAGCACTGTGGCAGCATGCAGCCGTCGTCTGCCCGCAACGGTTACCATTCCCTTCTTCGATCTCACGTTGAGCAGTGCCACCGCCCACTAGAGGCGTACGGTATGAGAGGCAGGTAGTATTGTAGTAACTGGTTATAAGGTTTACTCATCAAAAACTAGGTGTGTCACAGTGTCAGGTCACGACTGACTGCTGCACTTCAAAGATCCTTTTGGTTGATATACAACAAGCTTGTGAATATGGATGTGGTTGGGGTTCTGCAAACATTACCTTAAACGATTCATATAATTTTAGCTTTGAGTCGTGGGAAAGAGAATTTTTTAACAGAGAGAAAGAGAAACTTGAATCTAGGAAACACGCTGAACATTCATATCAACTAGGAGTAGCCTTCTTTTTGTAGAAGAAGTAGTTGACACTAAATACACATAAATTGATGATGTTCAACTTAAATACAATCCAATATTGCTATTTCACTATTTAAGATTCAGGAATAATTTAATATAAATATAAACTATGTAAATTTTTAATAATTTCAATTATTGTTGATTTAACTTGCACCCCAATTTTGTTTTCGTATTGTATATTTATCTGTTGTCCGTAGCAACGCACGGGTATTGTGCTAGTATAACGTAAACCCTCAAACAAAGGCATCATTCGTTATAACAGAGTTCGGCAAAGTCCAATTCCATATTTGGATTTCAAAGTTTAACCTGGGTATGTAATATATATTCATGCACTACTTTTATTACTACAATCATCATTACTTTTTAACATAAGTTCTTACCAATATTTTTTTTGTCATATTTATAGATGATATAATAATCTTTATGCCTCATTTTTCTAGGAGTTTTGAAACATAAATGGCCTAGCTTTGATATAGCTTCGGTGTAGCTTTCTCAACTCCTACAAATTGTTGCCGCTAAGTCACATAGTCCGCTATTGTAAACTTTGGCTTTTGTAAATCCGGTTATCAGATTTGACACCCGAAAAGTTTTCCGAAATAATCAAAACCACAGTTCACACTCCTGAAAATTAAGGTTCGGGTGTGCCCAATTTACCCAAATAGGGTGTTGCGGGCTGCTTCGGTACTTCTCACCTGCGAGAAAGCTGCCAGAGGTGAGCGGGTGGCTAGACCTGCCAGCTGCATGTGGATCCCAAAGAGGGTGTCATCGGCGCCTGGAGTGCTACACCACATCGGAGAGCTGGGCACAACGAGCACGACGAAGAGCAAGGGGCATCTAGCACAGCGGTCTGCGTGGGGTAGGGAGAGGAGGGGAGGTCAGTGGTGTAGAGCGTGGCGGTGGCCTGTAGAATCACGACATGCGCTGATGTATGGCGGCGCTAGCGGGATCTCCAATAGTCAGCAGTGTGGCATAAGTGTGGAGCAAGCAGGGTGCTTGTGGGGATGGCCTGCTCGGTGAGACGGGAGTGTTAGGGTCATGTAGTTAGCTTTTTTTAGATGGACCTTTAGGTTGAAAGTGGGGATCCCATTTCTAGGATGCTAAATCGAGCGGTTGTCCGGATATATCGGGCTAGTCAGATGCTTGGCCTATGGCATCTCCAACGCGGCGACCTAAACGGACGTGCTCACTACAAGAAAAAAGACATGTAGAGACGTCTAATTTAAAGGCTAGAGATGGTATATTTCATCTCTACGTGGTTGTAAACACGCTAGTGTAAAACGTCATAGAAGCGTCTTCTTATGCACCGTCTCGAATACCTTAGGGCATCTCCAACCGGGCGACCCAAACGGACGCGCTGGGCCGTCCGTTTTGGGCCGTTTGGGTCGCCACCCGGACACGCGGACAGCGGCCCGCGTCCACGTGTCCGTTTGGGTCGCGCGCTGCGCCCAACGCGCGGACGCATCGCAAATTGGAGAAACACGAAAACAAAATGAAAATGGCAAATTTAAACGATATTTGATTAAACATATGCCCTATTTTGGGCAAATTTAGTACATAGCCCTATTTTGGGCAAATAAAACTAACAAAAGAAGCCCCTATATGGGCTTTTAAATTTGAACTAAAATATAAACAGAAAATAAAAAACCCTCTAGGGTTTGGTCGGCGGCGCGGTGGCCGCCGGTGCGCCGCCTAGCCCCCGTGGGCGTCGCCGGCGACGTCGCCGAGGTCCCCGGGCGGCGAGGCACCGTCGTGGCTCGACCGCGCCGGGGACTCCGGCCGAGGAGACCACGGTGGCCTCCTCCCACGGCGAGTGGGGGTCCGGAGCCACCCGCGCCGCCCGGAGGCGCCGCTGCCTCTCTCCGCCAGCCGGCGCCGCCCGGCCTCCCGGCACCGACTCCTCCGGCCGGCGGCACCTCTCCTCCCGGCGGCGCCGCTGCTCGGCGGCGCGGCGCCCGGCCTCCTCCCGCCGCGCCATCTCCTCCTCCTCCTCCCGTCGCGCCCGGAGGGCCCGGGCGTAGAGCTCCCGGCCCTCCGCGTCCTCCACCTCCCCGCCGCGCCGCCTCCTCCATTTCGGGAGGTGCGAATGGCCGCATGGAGTTGCGGCCATTTCGCTTCCTCCTCCGCCGCCGAGACGATGAGGGCGGCGCGGAGGTCCGGGTCCTCCTCCGAGGACTCGGGCTTGGGCTCGAGCAGCAGCCGGCGACGGTTGCGGCAATGCCGGCGCCGCGGCGGGCGGCCTCTCCGATGTGGAGGCCGCCTCGGTTTCCGCACGATGGTCGCAGCGCCGGCGGCCGACGCCGACTCGCTGCTCGGCCTCGCCGTCGTTCGCTCCGGGAGCGAACCGTCGCTTCGGGGCCATGGCGGCGGTTTTTGCTCGGGGAGTGGAGTGGGGACCGGAGTGGAGGGCCGCATCCCCTCCGGTCCCCATTTAATAGACTCCCCGGTCACCGACAGGTGGGCCCAAGGGAGACGAGGCGACCAGCACGCGGACGCGAGCGGACGGCGCGTGCCATCCGCGGCCACGCAAACCTAGCCCAGATTTGGGCCGGGTTTGCGGCCGCTCGGACGCCGCGGCCGTCCGCTTTTGCGGTGCGTCCCCGCGTTGGGCCGGGTTTTTGTCCGGCTGGACCCATCCGGACGCGCGGGCGCGGGATGGGTCGCCCCGTTGGAGATGCCCTTAAAGACGCATGAGTCAGCGTCTCAAAAATAAAGTGAGATGTTTTCAAAAGCGTGTTTATCATGATAGAGACACTTTATAGAGAGGCCCAACATACGTCTCTACCAACATTGAGTTGGGTTATTGTATCCTTGAATGAATTTTTATGTGTATTATACATAAATCAATTCATTCTTCGAATCCTTGCAAAATTTGGAGCAATACACATCATATGATGGAAATCAAATACCAGCCACCACAAAACAAAAAAAAAGCATCACAAACACTCAGTACGCTGCAAACAACATCAATTATATTATCTGACTGTAATTGTAGTACTTTACAAGTGAAAAGTATATCCGTACAAATATTGGGATACATTACTAAACAAGTCCCTATTATTTCCGTATGTAGTTTCCTAACTATTGTGAATTTCTCTACTAGATTCAATGCTCCTCCGGTTCTCTTCTGCAGATTTTGTTTCCTCTCCATGATGTGCGGCTTGAAAAATCTTCGAGTAATACCTGCAGAGGAACAACTACATGACAAAAAAAAAAAACAGTTGGTAAAATATTAACAATTTGACATCAGTAATATCTGAGAAATACCTTGCAAAGCTGCAAAAAGAATCCAATAGTTACCGTGTGCGATTGATGACACATACACTTGTATTAGATGAGTTCAGCAAATCTGACACTGTTCGTAGACAAATAAACCATGTCCTAGATCGAGGAAGTTTAGCACATTTAAATAATCCAAAACTAGAAGTTACTTTCTGCTAGTCCATGTAGATTGATGACCTCCGCTGTGAATAGCACCTCCAAGGTTTGGATTGCTTATTATCTTCAGTATGAAAACTGCAACGATATCCATTACATGTATCTAGATAGTAGGATAAAAAACATAATAATTCTCTAATATGTAGCATACAAAGAAAGGTTTGTGAAATCTTAAAGGGGGGGAGGTGGAATAGATACCTAATTGCACAGAGGAATGAGGAGTCTGGCGCCAGGCGCCTGGTGATCGATCTCTCAGCCGGGAGTATAGTAGCGATGAACAGTTAATCTAATACTACTAGTACAGCGGCAAGGATCTCGCCAAATATATTCAACATTGACCCATCAGTTGGATGGATAGATCCTGATAATCTTACTCCATCACATGGGTCTTAGGAGTTGGGAGTCGGGAGAGAAAAAGAATTGCTAGCTATCTTGCGAAGCCGAGCGGGAGAGGCACCACGATCGGATCTGGTGGCGGCGGCCCTAGGCTTTACTCGCCCTAGGGGATATAGTCAACGTAGGGTTTTTTTTTTTTTTGAGAAACACAGTACAAATGCAGACGCTCACATACACGCGCATACACTCATCCCTATGAACGCACACACGCACACCCCTACCCCTATGAGCACCTCCGGAAGACTGAGCCGGCGGATTGGATCTTGAAATTGACGAAGTCACCACAGGCGCCTCGCCGTCGACGGGAACGTCGCCTCCCACTGAATGAATATTCCGCCTTTATGAGACACACAGATGTCAAACCTGGGGTTTGAACTCTGGTGGGCTGGGGGTACAACCACCCTCCTAACCACCCAACCTCAGGTTGGTTACTTTTTTCTACAATACAAGTGTGCATGTGTAAATCTAGAAGTTTAGAACGTATGGTGTTGCGTCTCAATAAACGTCTCAACACACACGACTCAATTACGGATGTAGGGACGAAAATAAAAGCGTCGAACAGGTAGGGTCTTTAGATGACTTTTTTGGACCGTTTGGGTGGCCGCGCGGACACCCGAACAACGGCCGGCGTGCGCGTGTCCGTTTGGGTCGCACGTTGCGCTATAAAAAGGAAAACAACAAAAAAGTAAATTTAAACTAGAGTTCATTAAACTTAGACCTATTTTGGTCAATTTTTACAAAAAAGAAACGAAAATGCAAAGGAGCTCACGAGCTCGCCTACTCCTGGACAGCGATTGGGCAAGCTGGCACATTGGGGAAGTGGGCCTCGGTATTCCAGTCATGTATTCCCCTTTAGTTATTTTCACCTCAAAGCGTATTCATGGTGCTGGCTACACAGCTGGACGTTCGACCCGTTTACTTGGCGAGGCGGTACAAGTTTGTCTCCGATTCTGTTCCGCGTTATTTCATACTGCGTACTACCAGCACAACAAAGCTTTTATTCGCCACCAACCCGTCAGTGTATATTAAAATCACATCTGCGAACTCCCAACTTCTCTCTTCTCCTTCTAGCTCTCTCGTCTATTTCTCATCCGAGCAAAGGCACCTGCAAATATCCTTTGTTTTTAACTAAGGGGCTTATACATAAATGAAGTTGATAAAACATCTCCAATTCAGAAAAAAAAGTTCTTCGCCATTGCAGCACCACTCTCTGTTAAAACCATTACAGTAACATAGCATCAAAGAGAAAAGTATCTCCAGACTCTACTAGTCCACTACAGGTCTACAGCCACAACATCGGAGAACAGCACTACCTGCATCAATCCTCTTCTCGTTTGGGTACCATCCAAATCTTATACTGAAAAACTGTGAAGACACCCGTAGGTGTTTTCACTTTCCTGTTACCCAAGCACCTATAGTTGATATAACAATCTGTGGACACCAAACAGTGCCTAACTGCCTAACCAGTAACCACAGCCTTCAACACAACCCAGTACCACAAGATTTAAGTTTTTCTTCTTTCGAGAATACACCCTGGAAGGTGTATTGATCACATAGAAGAGCAGCCAGAAGGCTCACACCACAAAGTTCGTGCTGTCAACAGGGGTGACAGCTCCCCTGACAAAGTCTAATCTCCGTCTCTCCACGAAAAAGGAAAAGGATCGGGAAAGCCGAAAGACTCGGAGCGGAACAACCTAGCTAAGCGCCAACTGAGGGACTCCTCCTTGATCCTACCTCTAATCGCTCGAGCCTCCGGAACTGCGCCGTTGAACACCACCTCATTCCGGTGCCTCCAAATGCACCAGAAGACAAGGATCACCGCCGTCCAAAGGTCCCGCCTCGACCCTGAGGGGCACGTCAAGGAGGACCACCACTGAAGAAGGTCGGTGTCCACGGAGGGAAGCCACTCCATCTTCCCCCACCGGGCTAAGGCCCAATCCCAGACCTCACGCGTGACCACACACCCAAGCAGAAGGTGCTGGATGGACTCCGGCTCCTGGTCGCACAGGGGGCAAGCAGCGGGGTGTGGGAGGCCACGCCGCTGCAGTCTATCTGCCGTCCAACACCTGTTCCTGGAGGCCAGCCAGGCGAAGAACTTGCGAGCTCGTAGGGTGCCCGCGAACGCCAAATCCGGGAGGCCACCGGCGCCATAGTGGTCCCAGCCGAAAAAGGCGTCGTAGGCCGACTTGGCAGAGTAGACACCGTCCGCCGTCCACCGCCAGCGAAAGGCATCCACCTGGTCAGGCGAGAGAAGGATGTCGGAGATGGAATTCCACAGGAGGAAGAACTCTGGGACCGCCGCAGCTCCCAAGTTGGGACCGCAATCTCGCATCCACTCCCCACCGAGCCCCTCCTTGACGGAGCGGGAGTTGGCATGCCGCTTGCTGACCAAGGCCGCCAAGTTAGGCGCAAGGTCCGCCACCCGCGCTCCGCCAATCCAGCGGTCCTTCCAGAACAAGGCGTCCTCACCGTTGCCCAAGGAGACCACCATGGCCGAGTCAGCCAGGGCCCGCGCCAAAGGGGGGACCTTGAGATCGAACTCGGCCCACGCCTTCGTCGGGTCCGTTCGCTGTAGCCAAGCCCACCGACACCGCAGAGCCACGTTGAGAAGGCGAAGATTAGGGATGCCTAAGCCGCCACACCTCTTGGGAGCGGTCACCCTATCCCACGCCACCAGACAGTGGCCACCACTGACGTCAGCCCGCCCCTTCCACATGAAACCACGGCACACCTTACCGAGAGCTTGTAGAGTCTTAGGGGGGATGTCCAGGGACATCATGGCATGGACCGGTATGGCGCTGAGCGTGGTCTGGACGAGGATGGTCCTACCTCCGCGGTTCAACAGGCGGGCACCCCACTGTGGCAGCCGCTTGGCTGCGCTCTCCACGACCGGCTGGAGTTGAGCTGCCGAGGGCTTGCGGAGACCAAGCGGCAGGCCAAGGTACTGACAGGGCCAGTCCGCGACGGCACAGCCAAGGGTGGCGCGCGCCAGCTCCACCTGGTCAGGGCTACACCGGATGGGATGAACCGAGCTCTTAGCTCGGTTGGTGAGAAGGCCCGAAGCCTTCCCGAAGTCCTCAAGCACCGCCGCGCAGGTGTCGAGGTCAAGGCAGGTAGGTTTGAGGAAGATGACCACGTCGTCGGCGTACATGGAGGTGCGCTGTCGGAGGCCACGAGGGGCCAAGTCAGAGATCAAACCCTCCGCCGCAGCCTTCTTGAGCATGAGATATAGAACCTCCATGACCGAGTCGAAGAGCAGGGGGGAAAGCGGGTCCCCCTGCCGCAGCCCACGCCTGTTGTATATAAGGTCCCCCGCAACACCATTCACCAGGACACGGGTCGAGGCCGTGCTGAGCAGCCCCGCCACCATAGAAATCCACTTGGGACCAAAGCCCAACTTGGCCATAACCTCAAGGAGGAAGGACCAATCCACGGTGTCGAAAGCTTTGGTGATGTCAAGCTTCAACATGATTGCCGGGGCCTTGAGAGCATTCAACCTCCTAGCCGTAGACTGCACGAGCTGGAAGTTGTCATGGAGGTAGCGACCACGGATGAAGGCGCTCTGATAGGGCCCAATGAGCTGCCCCATACGCGGAGCGAGGCGTGAAGAGAGCACCTTGGCGATGAGCTTGGCCACACTGTGGATCAGACTGATGGGCCGGAAATCCTTTACCTCCACGGCATCCGCATGCTTGGGGAGGAGAGAGATGAGGGCCTGATTGGCCACATGGAGGCCACGGCAGTCCCGACTCCACATGGCATGGAAGGCGTCCATAACATCGTCCTTGATGATCTCCCAACAGGCGACATAGAACCTGCCAGTGAACCCGTCTGGCCCTGGCGCCTTGTCCAGCTCCTGTGCCTTGACCACATTCCACACCTCCTCCACCGAGAAGGGGCTCTCGAGATCGAGCAAGTCATGCGCCGGCATGCCAAGGAAATCCAAGTCCACCGAATAGGGTCGGTCTGGACAGGATCCAAGGAGCTGCTGGCCGGAAAAGGCATCAACAGCCCTCCCTTCTCCTCTTGCCCGGCCACCAGCGCCCCATCCACCTTGAGGTGGGCAATGAAGTTCTTCCTGCGCCTATGGTTGGCGTGAAGGTGGAAGAACTTGGTGCAGGCATCACCCTCGCTCAACCACGTAACACGGGAGCGCTGGCGCGCAATCGTCCGCTCGAGAGAGGCCAGACCTAGCAGTTTGCGCTTAAGGAGCTTCCGCATCCCGCGCTCACCTTGTGACAAGGCCCGGCTCTCCATAGCCACGTCGAGCCGCAAGATGAGCTCATTCGCCACGAGGATCTGCCGCTTGACACTGCTGATGAAACGATTGTTCCAGCTGGTCAGCGCCTTCGCCGTCGCAGCAAGCTTGGCAGCCAGCCGCTTGAAGGGGTTTGCCTCCGCCGGGGTAGAAGACCACGCCCCGCTCACAGTATCGGCAAAGCCTTCCGCCTTGGGCCAGAAAGCCTCGAAGCGGAACCGCCTTCCGGTTGGGAGGGGGGCCACCAGGTTGAGGAGCAGCGGACAATGGTCCGACGTCGATGAGCTGAGGGCGGAGAAGAGGGAGGCCGGGAAGATCATCTCCCAATCCACCGTAGAGAAGACGCGGTCGAGTCTCTCAATGGTGGCCTGCTCCCTCTCATTAGACCACGTGTAGCGCCTCCCATTGAGGTAGAGCTCTTTGAGCTCCAGGTCATTGAGAAGCCTGCTGGCGCAAAGTTGACGTGGGAGTTAGAGATCTCTGTGGTGCAACTTTTCTTCAGGTCCCCGGCAACGGCGCCAGAAATTTGCTTAATGCGTGTAGTTGACACGTCCGTTGGGAACCCCAAGAGGAAGGTGTGATGCGCACAGCGGCAAGTTTCCCTCAGTAAGAAACCAAGGTTTAATCGAACCAGTAGGAGTCAAGAAGCACGTTGAAGGTTGATGGGGGCGGGATGTAGTGCGGCGCAACACCGAGAGATTCCGGCGCCAACGTGGAACCCGCACAACACAACCAAAGTACTTTGCCCCAACGAAACGAGTGAGGTTGTCAATCTCACCGGCTTGCTGTAACAAAGGATTAACCGTATTGTGTGGAAGATGATTGTTTGCAGAGAAAACGAGTAAAACAAGTATTGCAGCAGTTTTGTATTTCAGTATTAAAAGAATGGACCGGGGTCCACAGTTCACTAGAGGTGTCTCTCCCATAAGATAAAAGCATGTTGGGTGAACAAATTACAGTCGGGCAATTGACAAATAGAGAGGGCATAACAATGCACGTACATGACATGATAAGTATAGTGAGATTTAATTGGGCATTACGACAAAGTACATAGACCGCCATCCAACTGCATCTATGCCTAAAAAGTCCACCTTCAGGTTATCGTCCGAACCCCCTCTAGTATTAAGTTGCTAACAACAGACAATTGCATTAAGTATGGTGCGTAATGTAATCAACAACTACATCCTCGGACATAGCGCCAATGTTTTATCCCTAGTGGCAACAGCACAACACAACCTTAGAACTTTCTGTTCACTTGTCCCAGTGTCAATGCGGGCATGAACCCACTATCGAGCATAAATACTCCCTCTTGGAGTTAAAAGTAAAAACTTGGCCGAGCCTCTACTAGTAACGGAGAGCATGCAAGATCATAAACAACACATATGTAATAACTTGATAATTAACATGACATGGTATTCTCTATCCATCGGATCCCGACAAACACAACATATAGAATTACGGATAGATGATCTTGATCATGTTAGGCAGCTCACAAGATCCAACAATGAAGCACAATGAGGAGAAGACAACCATCTAGCTACTGCTATGGACCCATAGTCCGGGGGTGAACTACTCACTCATCACTCCGGGAGGCGACCATGGCGGTGTAGAGTCCTCCGGGAGATGAATCCCCTCTCCGGCGGGGTGCGGAGGAGATCTCCCGAATCCCCCGAGATGGGATCGGCGGCGGCGGCGTCTCGCAAGGTTTTCCGTATCGTGGTTTTTCGCCTCGGGGGTTTCGCGACGGAGGCTTTAAGTAGGCGGAAGGGCGAGTCGGGGGCCGGACGAGGGGCCCACACCATAGGCGGCGCGGGCCCCCTAGGCCGCGCCGCCTTGTGGTGTCGCCACCTCGTGGCCCCACTTCGTATGTTCTTCGGTCTTCCGGAAGCTCCGTGGAAAAATAGGCCCCCGGGTCTTCGTTTCGTCCAATTCCGAGAATATTTCGTTACTAGGATTTCGAAACCAAAAACAGCGTAGAACGAGAACCGGCACTTCGGCATCTTGTTAATAGGTTAGTTCCGGAAAATGCACGAATATGACATAAAGTGTGCATAAAACATGTAGGTATCATCAATAATATGGCATAGAACATAAGAAATTATCGATACGTCGGAGACGTATCAAGCATCCCCAAGCTTAGTTACGCTCGTCCCGAGCAGGTAAAACGATAACAAAGATAATTTCGAAGTGATATGCCATCATAACTTTGATCATACTATTTGTAAACATATGTAATGGATGCAGCGATCAAAACAATGGTAATGACATGAGTAAACAAGTGAATCATAAAGCAAAGACTTTTCATGAATAGTACTTCAAGACAAGTATTAATAAGTCTTGCATAAGAGTTAACTCATAAAGCAATAAATCAAAGTAAAGGTATTGAAGCAACACAAAGGAAGATTAAGTTTCAGCGGTTGCTTTCAACTTGTAACATATATATCTCATGGATAATTGTCAACATAGAGTAATATAACAAGTACAATATGCAAGTATGTAGGAATCAATGCACAGTTCACAAGTGTTTGCTTCTTGAGGTGGAGAGAGATAGGTGAACTGACTCAACATAAAAGTAAAAGAGAATGGTCCTTCAAAGAGGAAAGCATCGATTGCTATATTTGTGCTAGAGCTTTTATTTTGAAAACATGAAACAATTTTGTCAACGGTAGTAATAAAGCATATGAGTTATGTACATTATATCTTACAAGTTGCAAGTCTCATGCATAGTATACTAATAGTGCCCGCACCTTGTCCTAATTAACTTGGACTACCGGATCTTTGCAATGCACATGTTTTGACCAAGTGTCACAATGGGGTACCTCCATGCCGCCTGTACAAAGGTCTAAGGAGAAAGCTCGCATTTTGGATTTCTCGCTTTTGATTATTCTCAACTTAGACATCCATACCGGGACAACATGGACAACGGATAATGGACTCCTCTTTAATGCATAAGCATGTGGCAACAATTATTATTCTCATATGAGATTGAGGATATATGTCCAAACTGAAACTTCCACCATGAATCATGGCTTTAGTTAGCGGCCCAAAGTTCTTCTCTAACAATATGCATGCTCCAACCATGAAGGTGGTAGATCTCTCTTGCTTCGGACAAGACGGACGTGCATAGCAACTCACATGATATCCAACAAAGAATAGTTGATGGCGTCCCCGTAAACATGGTTATCGCACAACAAGCAACTTAATAAGAGATAAAGTGCATAAGTACATATTCAATACTACAATAGTTTTTAAGCTATTTGTCCCATGAGCTATATATTGCAAAGGTGAATGATGGAATTTTAAAGGTAGCACTCAAGCAATTTACTTTGGAATGGCGGATAAATACCATGTAGTAGGTAGGTATGGTGGACACGAATGGCATAGTGGTTGGCTCAAGTATTTTGGATGCATGAGAAGTATTCCCTCTCGATACAAGGTTTAGGCTAGCAAGGTTATTTGAAACAAACACAAGGATGAACGGTACAGCAAAACTCACATAAAAGACATATGGTAAACATTATAAGACTCCATACCGTCTTCCTTGTTGTTCAAAACTCAATACTAGATGTTATCTAGACTCTAGAGAAACCAAATATGCAAACCAAATTAGCAAGCTCTAAATATTTCTTCATTAATGGGTGCAAAGTATATGATGCAAGAGCTTAAACATGAGCACAACAATTGCCAAGTATCAAATTATCCAAGACATTTTAGAGTTACTACATGTAGCATTTTCCAATTCCAACCATATAACAATTTAACGAAGATGAAACTTCGCCATGAATACTATGAGTAGAGCCTAAGGACATATTTGTCCATATGCTACAGCGGAGCGTGTCTCTCTCCCATAAAGTGAATGCTAGGATCCATTTTATTCAAAAAAACAAAAAACAAAAACAAACCGACGCTCCAAGCAAAGTGCATAAGATGTGACGGAATAAAAATATAGTTTCGGGGAGGAACTCGATAATGTTGTCGATGAAGAAGGGGATGCCTTGGGCATCCCCAAGCTTAGACGCTTGAGTCTTCTTAGAATATGCAGGGGTGAACCACCGGGGCATCCCCAAGCTTAGAGCTTTCACTCTCCTTGATCATATTGCATCATACTCCTCTCTTGATCCTTGAAAACTTCCTCCACACCAAACTCGAAACAACTCATTAGAGGGTTAGTGCATAATAAAAATTCACATGTTCAGAGGTGACACAATCATTCTTAACACTTCTGGACATTGCATAAAGCTACTGAACATTAGTGGATCAAAGAAATTCATCCAACATAGCAAAAGAGGCAATGCGAAATAAAAGACAGAATCTGTCAAAACAGAACAGTCCGTAAAGATGGATTTTATTAGGCCACCAGACTTGCTCAAACGAAAATGCTCAAATTGAATGAAAGTTGCGTACATATCTGAGGATCATGCTCGTAAATTGGCTTAATTTTCTGAGCTACCTACAGGGAGATAGACCCAGATTCGTGACAGCAAAGAAATCTGGAACTGCGCAGTAATCCAAATCTAGTACTTACTTTTCTATCAAAGACTTTACTTGGCACAACAAAACATAAAACTAAGATAAGGAGAGGTTGCTACAGTAGTAAACAACTTCCAAGACACAAATATAAAACAAAAATACTGTAGTAAAAACATGGGTTGTCTCCCATAAGCGCTTTTCTTTAACGCCTTTCAGCTAGGCGCAGAAAGTGTATCTCAAGTGACATCGAAGGGTGGTGCACCTACAGCGGGGTTTGGAGTTTTCTCAACCATGCATAGTATATTAGATACATAAGTTTCAGCGTCTCCCTTCTCATTAATCTTGGGCTTGCTACTCTCATCGAACAAATTTTCAGGAACAAGCCAAGCATAGTTATGTTCTAGTGCATCATTCATAGCTAGGAGTTTACATGGTATTGGTGCTTTGATCTCCTCACCATCATTAGCATTATTAGTGTACCTTATCCTATCCATATCCATTTTTTCAAGGAGACTAACAAAATTAGTATGAGAACCAAGCATATTAAATTTAGCAAAGACCTTTCTAGCCTCTCTTGCTAGACCACCAAATTCTCTAAGAAGGGTTTCTAAAACAAAATCTTTCTTTTCCCCTCTTCCAAATCACCAAGTGTAAGAAACATGTGTTGGATTATAGGATTGAGATTAACAAATTTAGTTTCCAACAAGCGAACTAAAGCAGCAGCAGCAATTTCATAAGTAGGAGCAAGTTCTACCAAGTGTCTATCTTCAAAATCTTCAACGGTACTAACATGGGTGAAAAATTCTTCTATATTGTTCCTCCCAATTATAGACCCTTGTCCTACCGGTATGTTCTTTGTGGTAAAATTAAAAGGAAACATGATGAATTAAGTAAAGTACATGCAAGTAACTAATTTTTTTGTGTTTTTGATATAGCAAACAAGACAAGTAAATAAAGTAAAGCTAGCAACTAATTTTTTTGTGTTTTGATATAATGCAGCAAACAAAGTAGTAAATAAAATAAAGCAAGACAAAAACAAAGTAAAGAGGTTGAGAAGTGGAGACTCCCCTTGCAGCGTGTCTTGATCTCCCCGGCAACGGCGCCAGAAATTTGCTGCTGGCGCAAAGTTGACGTGGGAGTTAGAGATCTCTGTGGTGCAACTTTTCTTCAGGTCCCCGGCAACGGCGCCAGAAATTTGCTTGATGCGTGTAGTTGACACGTCCGTTGGGAACCCCAAGAGGAAGGTGTGATGCGCACAGCGGCAAGTTTCCCTCAGTAAGAAACCAAGGTTTAATCGAACCAAGTAGGAGTCAAGAAGCACGTTGAAGGTTGATGGCGGCGGGATGTAGTGCGGCGCAACACCGGAGATTCCGCCGCCAACGTGGAACCCGCACAACACAACCAAAGTACTTTGCCCCAACGAAACAGATGAGGTTGTCAATCTCACCGGCTTGCTCGTAACAAAGGATTAACCGTATTGTGTGGAAGATGATTGTTTGCAGAGAAAACGAGTAAAACAAGTATTGCAGCAGTTTTGTATTTCGAGTATTAAAAGAATGGACCGGGGTCCACAGTTCACTAGAGGTGTCTCTCCCATAAGATAAAAGCATGTTGGGTGAACAAATTACAGTCGGGCAATTGACAAATAGAGAGGGCATAACAATGCACGTACATGACATGATAAGTATAGTGAGATTTAATTGGGCATTACGACAAAGTACATAGACCGCCATCCAACTGCATCTATGCCTAAAAGTTCACCTTCGAGGTTATCGTCCGAACCCCCTCTAGTATTAAGTTGCTAACAACGGACAATTGCATTAAGTATGGTGCGTAATGTAATCAACAACTACATCCTCGGACATAGCGCCAATGTTTTATCCCTAGTGGCAACAGCACAACACAACCTTAGAACTTTCTCGTCATCGTCCCGGTGTCAATGCAGGCATGAACCCACTATCGAGCATAAATACTCCCTCTTGGAGTTAAAAGTAAAAACTTGGCCAGAGCCTCTACTAGTAACGGAGAGCATGCAAGATCATAAACAACACATATGTAATAACTTGATAATTGACATGACATGGTATTCTCTATCCATCGGATCCCGACAAACACAACATATAGAATTACGGATAGATGATCTTGATCATGTTAGGCAGCTCACAAGATCCAACAATGAAGCACAATGAGGAGAAGACAACCATCTAGCTACTGCTATGGACCCATAGTCCAGGGGTGAACTACTCACTCATCACTCCGGAGGCGACCATGGCGGTGTAGAGTCCTCCGGGAGATGAATCCCCTCTCCGGCAGGGGGCCGGAGGAGATCTCCAGAATCCCCCGAGATGGGATCGGCGGCGGCGGCGTCTCGCATAGGTTTTCCGTATCGTGGTTTTTCGCCTCGGGGGTTTCGCGACGGAGGCTTTAAGTAGGCGGAAGGGCAGAGTCGGGGGCCGGACGAGGGGCCCACACCATAGGGCGGCGCGGGCCCCCTAGGCCGCGCCGCCTTGTGGTGTCGCCACCTCGTGGCCCCACTTCGTATGTTCTTCGGTCTTCCGGAAGCTCCGTGGAAAAATAGGCCCCCGGGTCTTCGTTTCGTCCAATTCCGAGAATATTTCGTTACTAGGATTTCGAAACCAAAAACAGCAGAAAACAGGAACCGGCACTTCGGCATCTTGTTAATAGGTTAGTTCCAGAAAATGCACGAATATGACATAAAGTGTGCATAAAACATGTAGGTATCATCAATAATATGGCATAGAACATAAGAAATTATCGATACGTCGGAGACGTATCAAAGCCTACGGAACTTGCCCATCATGCGGCGATTTAGGTTCGTGTTGTTCTTGTCCTGGGCGTCCACAATAAGGTTGAAGTCACCGGCTACCGCCCACGGGCCCGGATGGAGGTCGCGCACATCCTTAAGCTCCGCCAGAAATAAGAGCTTGTCCGCGTCTGATTGGGGTCCATAGACGCCCGTGAACCACCACCCATCGTCACCAGCCCCCCCCACCCGAGCCGTGATGGCATTGGGCGAGAAATGAGGGTTGGAGATGGTCACCTCCACCGATTTCCACGCAAGAAGGATACCACCTCGGGTGCCGGCAGCCGGGAGGTAGAAGAACTCGTCGAAGGCCCTACCAAGGCATCTGTCCACAACCTCACGGGACACCACTTCCAACTTGGTCTCTTGGAAACAGACCACCGAAGCGCCAGAAAGAGAGACCAGCTGGTAGATCGCATCACAACGAGACGACGAGTTCAAACCACGTACATTCCAAATAAGCCAAGAGAGCATGTTCGCAAAAGGTACACGGAGGACACCACAGAAGGGGGCGCCTCAGGAAACACCACGTAGAGCCTAAACAAACTGCCCCTCTACATCATCGCCGGCCGGCGGAAGCGCCGAGGGCAGCCAACCGAAGAGGGCGAGGCAGGCAGCGAGGTCCCTGTCGGTCACCGGCTTGTCAAAGAAGCGGAGGTAGGCGTCGAGCGTCTCGTCATCGATGATCTCCCCCTCACGAGCAATGCCCAGCTGGACCATGAGGGTCTTCTGCTGTTGCTTGATGGGGGTGCCAGCCCCAAACCGCCCTGCCACTCTACTGCTCCGGCGAACCACGGAAGGCAGGGCACGGCGCTTCCGTGGTGGCTTGGGAACTGGCCTGGGCAAGAGGGCTTGGCGACGTGCCCTACACCGGTCGCGAAAGGAGGCGAGGCGCAGCAACATCTCATCAGACGACGAGGAGGGCGGTGTTGGCGCAGGAGAGGCATCCGCCGGAGGGGTGTTGCAGGGCGGGGGCGGCTGCCCAACGATCTCCTCGGTTACAGGACGCTCCACGATCTCGCCCTCTTCAATCTCCGGCGAGGAGAGGACGACGGTGAACATCGACATAGGCTTGCCAAAGGAGTGCCGGGGCTTCTCCGCATCGGAGTCGAAGGAGTCAACAGACCTGGCGGGCGACAGCGGCCCAGTGGGCGACCGAGGCCCAGTGGGCGACCGAGGCCCATCAGCCGGCCAGAGGACAGGGTTGGCTGGTGGCCACCTGGGCCGGCCCAGCTCATGGATCGAAGGAGAGCCCAAGGCGCGGGAAATCTCCCGCGAGCGCGCCAAAGCAGACGCCACCTCCACATGCAACGGCTCCTGGTCAAAAGATGCAGGCGAGAAGGAGGACCCGCAGCAGCCTCCGCTGTCTCCGGCAGGGCCGCCAGAAGCCACCAGCGGAGGGGATGACGCCGGCCGGCCCTTTTGACCGAGCACGGACCCAGAAGGGGAGAGGAGGACCGCTGCCCCGACCCCACCTGGTTTGGACGCGGGCGGGCCGACCTGGGGGCGCCTTGGCCCGTAGCTGCAGGCAGCCCCACCACTTCCACAGCGTCAGGAGCACCCGCAGATGGGGCCCACGGCGCCACCGTGGTGGCCGGCACCAGCGCCACCCGCCGTTCAACTCCGCCGCGCCAACGCCGGGGAGGATCCTGGCCGGAACCAGACGCAGCACCACGACCAGAGTCACACAAGCCACGCGCGTCCGGCTCCACACCGCCGCCAGGAGCCCTGCCACCACCAGCATTGCCGTCACTGGGCGGGTCCCTGCCGTTGCCTCCGCCGCCGGCTCCAGAGGCCGGCGAGGGCCGCGCCGCGAGGTCTTCCACGCGAACAATGTGCACCGTCGCCTCATAATCAAGCTGGGCAACCTCGTCCGGAATGAGCGCGTCGAGTGGCAGGAGCAGGTCATCATCGCCATTGTCGAAGAAGAGGGGCTCGGCAATCCAGATCTCCTTAGAACGCGGGATGGAGGCGGGGCTGTCTGTCCAGGCAGTGATCCTGAAGCATCCCATGTCTTCACGGCTCGCCGTCGCGGCGCCGAGGCGCTCGACCCACGCCGAAGAGCCCAAGATGGACTTGGCAGTGGCCATGCTCCACGCCACCGGCGGCACTCCGACCACTTCCAGATGCACACGGTAGCGAAAGACACGGCGAGAAGCCTGCCGCTGCCTGTTCCACACGCCGAAACGGAGCGAGAAATCGCGGGCGTCGAGGGGGTTGGCCACCAGCAGAGTGTCGCGGCTGGCTCGCGAGTCAAAAACGAAGAGGAACTCCGCCGGCCCGAAGCGGTGGACGGAGAAGTGCCCCTCGAGTGAAGGAAAGCGAGCAAGAACAGCGGCCATCACCGCCTCGCTGGAGACCGAGCGGCGCGTCCCGGAGACGAAGGCCACCACCCCCCAGCGTAGAGCATGCTCGGCATCATCAACCTCCGGCGACCGGTAAATGACGCACCTTTCCCGCGGAGGCCGCGCCGCTTCGAACTCCGCCACCACCTCTTCGTCGGAACGAACCGCAGCGAGCGGCGGGCGGCGCGCCACAGACGCCAGCGCCGCATCCCGCAGCTCCTGCTCCCTCCTCAGCGCACGGCCAAGGAGGTTCTCCCCACGTGCAGACTCCTCCTGACGGAGCGGCGAGGACTCGCGGATCGCGCGCTCCCTCCGCAGCCCACGTTCATATGGCGTCTCCGTCTCCACCGGCTCGTAGACGTGCTCCTCCTGCACAGGCGCAGGCTGAGCGAGTGTAATATCCCAGGTATTGGGGTTACAAAAATAGAGGAAACAGTTGTGTGCATTGCATTCATGCATAGAAAATCTGGGGAATTTTCGCGCTTTAAAGTAAAACAGATCACAATGAATCGAAGTTTCACTTGACCTTGGTGGAATTGAAGTAGCTCATCAAGTCAAGCGCTATAAACCTCAATGTGACTTTGTTAAAACCTTGTTTTGGGTAGAGATGATTTGATCTAAGGGGTTAGATCAAATGAAATAAAAATCAACACAAGAACTTATTAATCAAGGATCAACTACTTTACCTTATTAAAGATCATAACATGATATTCCTTGCCATAACATATGAACATCCATTCAATTGGAAATCAAGCAACAATATATTAGAGAAACTATTCTTCACTTATCTTTTCCATGTCTCAAACTAATCTATGAACCAACCATGAACCTCATGGTATTTATTCTACTTTAATCTTGGAAGCAAGACAAGGAGTTCCAACTAAGAAATATATATTCTTCTCTATTCTAAATAGTTAAGAATCAAACCTAGAGAGGTGAGAGATCTATTACAATTATTAGAGAAGCATTAACAAACCTTGAGTTAAACCTTGGATATGCATCCAAGTATTCAAATCATCATCTTTAAGAGAAACCCTAGGATATTATCCAAGACCATTCCTAGAGAGATAAACCAACTTAGTTAGACAATTGAATCTTTAGCTTAGCTACCTAAATAAATATTAGGAGTACACCATAAACCCTAGAATAACTGTTCTTAAATGGGAGAGCTTAATCTATGGTGTTACACTCAAGTTAGTTGAGGCAACATCTGGATTTGAGGGAGAGAACTACTTTTATAACCAGATGATCATATCATCATTGTTGAGTAGAACCCTAACATAATATCTCAGGCATTCTCCTGGGATATAAACTAATGAGGCAATCATAGAAGTTTTATCCTAGAAAGTAAAATAGAAGTGATATACATTAATTGATCAAGACAATGCTTTATCATGGAACTGAGAAACCTAATTAATGAGAGGTACTTTAGGAAGCCAAACCTTGATCATTATAAATTGAGTGATGATCATAAACCCTAAGAACTCAAGGTAGAGATATTAAGAACAAGTTGATCATGCCTAATCCATGATCATGCTCTTGATGTATGTGAGGATAAGTTAAACCCTACTAGGATAAGTAGATCTCATCCCCACATGAAATTATAGGGAGATCACTAGTAAGCAACCATATGCTTATATCCCAACCTTTACTTGTGAATCACTTGGTGATCACAAGTAGAATTCTACCACATCTACATTCCACTTATTTTTCACTTAAGAACCACCAGAAAACATTAAGAGTCAAACTCTATACTCTAAATGGGGAGAAACCATCCATCCATATGACCAAAGTTAACTATAAAAAGAAATATAACCACTGTAGTTACTTTAATGATTAATTGAGGATAATAATAGAAGTTAATTGGTAGAAGATATAACCAATTCTCTAACCCTTAGTAATTAGAGAAGCACATAAGGTATTAAGCAAGTAACCCTTATCATAGATAGGGAGATTAAACTTTAGCCAATGCAATATGGTGTCATCTCATTCATACAAACTAAAATTATATCTCAACCCTAGTTATGGTATCACCATGGTGATTACCATATAAACTAGACCATAATTGAGAATTAAATCAATGACCATAAGGTAAATATCACTAGAACCCTAGTGTGGCATATTAATAAAATATTATACTTCATTTATTAAACCTGAGAAAAACCCTTGTGATACATCATATAATTAAAACCATAAGTGTAATTATCACCCACTTATCTATTTAATTAAGACCCAACCTTGAGGAGAGTAATATCTACTCTAGGTAGTTCAAAGTGTTAATAGACCATAACACTAATGTTAATTTTAATATGGGTTATCAACAAACCTACAAAACCTTAATAGAAATTGCTCACATAAAATCACATGCAAGTGAATAATTAGTCAAATAGGAACTAAGATATAACAACAACTTCAGAAATACCTTGAGAAGAAAGTATCAACTCTTACATTTCTAAATTAAATGGAATTCATAATATAAAGGAAATCAAAGTGAAAGTATAATTCATGTCTAATTGCTATTTTGAATCAGCCAACAATATGCAATATAATCCAATACAAAATAATTGTTTCAAACGAAATAGTGGTGTAACAATCATTGCACCAGATCTTAATAAAATTCACAAATGAAAGATCTGCAAAAATAAACAGAATTCAAATATAAAATCCAAATAGGAAATATAAAACAGAAAATGAAAACAGAAAAAGGAAAAGAGGAGAAAAATCTTACCTTGGCTCATCTGGCCGTGGCAGCCCAACAGGAGCCCAAGGTCCAGCCCACCTCGGCAGCCCAGCAGCAGCCCAGAACCGACCCACCTAGCAGCCCAAGTACCCTTTCGTTAAAAATAACAAGGAGAAGGTCGTCCTCATCCCTTCCTGGCGCATGGAGGCCACCGCGACGCCGTGGTGAGCTTCTCCTCGCGCTGGCGTCCTCTCCTCGACCGAGTCCGTGACGAGGCGTCCACCTGCGTCGTATAAAATCTTCTGATCGACACCTAGCTTCGGATTTCTTCCTCCTTGCTCCATTTCTCTCCTCTTGCCGAAACCCTGCCGCACCACTCCACCTTACCACCGGCGAACGAAGCCACCCCGAGCCAAACGAAGCATACCACCGTGACCGCCGTCGTCGACAAGCCCAGTACACGGGAGGAATCGGGCTGGGATGCACGAAATCGACGCCGATGATCTCATCTTCTCCGGCGTCGGCATCAACCAATTCCGGCGAACCTGGCCGTCTCCGGCCAAGCCGTCAAGCCCGGCGTGCTCCTGGTGAGCTCCTGAACCTCACAGCATCCCTAGCTCGCTCGATCATGCGCTGTAGTGGCGTCACACCCTTCACCTGCGAGCACCGCCGCTCGGTCTCGCCGTCGACGCTTGCTCCGGCGACCATTTTGGAGCGGAGCTAGTATCATTGTGTTCACCGCGGCGAGCTGAACCTAGTGGTGTGTTTATCTCGTCCGCGGGAGCCCTGGAGCGGCGGCGCCGTTGCCGTCTGGTCGCCGGCAGTGAGCCCCTGAGCCACTCCTTCGATTTTGACTTGGTCGTGCCCACGTGGCACGTGACCTGGCCCTGGACCCACCAGCCAGTGGCTGTTTGGGTAGAATCCCGGGTAGCTTTAGTTAATTTCCGTTTTAAATTCAAATTCATAATTGCTGCAACTTCAAATGAATTTAGCAAATTCAATTTAAGTCAGAAAAATATAAATGAGATATCAAAATTCTTAGAAATGAAAACTCTATCCAATAAAAATACAATATGAAATTTTTATTTTTAATTCAAT
>NC_061514.1:234040309-234134889 GCF_022539505.1 Lolium rigidum
CCCACGGTATTGCGGTCTATGATGGGTTGCAGACTACCGGGCGAAGGAGTTTGGTTAACGAGTCCCAAAGCTGTTGTCGTGGTCGGGGTCCACCCTGAAATTACGGGAATAATGGGACCGACGAGGACCCGTGGTCGGGGTATGCAACAAAGGGTGGGTGTTCGAGGTAGCGGAGGAACATGATTGGCTAGACCTTATACCGGGCCTCACACCAAAGGAAGTGTGGACGGGTCGCCCCGGTTGGCACCAAGGTTAAGATCTCTTATGGGTAAAGCAACACACCTCTGCAGAGTGTAAAGAACCGTGACTCGTCACTCCCTGTTCCGGGATATGGAAGCTGCGAACGCGGTCGGAAAGGAGCTCCATGAAGTTCTAGTAAACCGGTGAAGGCCGACGGACATAGTTCTTCTGAATAAAAGCAACCTTTTAAAGAAATGGTTATGAAAACCTGCATTGGTATTAGACTTTCTGGTCTAATGCCGTAGCTAGTGCATTAAACACCTCTTTCCTATAATGAACTTGTTGAGTACGCTCGTACTCATCCCACTCTTAAATCCCCTGCTTAGATATGGAGGCCATAAGGAGGATCTCCAGTTCAACTCGAAGACCGAGGAGTCAACAACTACTTCAAGGGACAGAAATCTGCCGGAAGAGTCATATACCACATCCACCATGGAGAAAACCTAGATTAAGAAGTAGAAGGGAACTAGCTTCCTAAAACCTAGCTCCTATTTAGCTAGAATCTATTCATAGCCTCTATAGCTAGTTAAATACTCTACAAATAGAGTTCGTGATAGGACTAGACTACGAGTCGTTCTTCTGGAGTTTATTTGCAGTTTTACCTCATTGTAAAGTAGGAGGCTATGATGATTTTATGTAACAGAGTAAATGTTGTAATTCTATAGACATGCCTTGGACCCGCATATGTTTCTGTTGTACCACTCTGAGCGATATAATACTAGTGGAACGGTGTTTCATTGGTGTTATATCAGACTTGCATACTACACCATGTAGTGGTATGCCGGGTCCCCACAGTTGGTATCAGAGCAAATGCTTTGACCTTAGGATTAAAACCCTTTAAAGGAGACCTATAGGATTGGTAGTGTCTATAGGAAATTGTCCTAGGTAAACCAAATATTCTTATGACTTGAGATGGATATTCACTTGAGAATAATCCTGACACACTTAAGTCAACCTTTCTTAACTATCTTTACTAAGTAAAGTTAGTTAACTAATCCCAAACATATAGTATACTATGAAGTCCTTAAACAATAGATGAGTAGATCACAGTTGGTATACAATACATGGTAGTCCAAAGAAAGGATACAACCATAAGGAAGATATCCTATTGGAAGATGTGTACCAACACATGTTATAGTTAAATAAGAATTACTCAGACCTGCACTAGAAGTAATATCAAGTGGTAAAGATAATTAAGATATCCTAATAGAAGGTGTAGACCCAAACAAGTAATAGGGTAAGTAAAATTTATCTAAACTTGTGAAACAAATGATAGTAAGTGATACAAACAAGTGATATGAGTAGTATAGACCATGATGAGTCAATCATGGGAGGTAAGGAAGAGTAATAGGAATAATCTATGTCTACTTACATATTAGTGATAGTAATCATATATGATTCACCTGAGAATCATTACGTGATGGAATAGAACGTCATAAACATTTTGAAGGAGAACAATAAGAAGCCAGACAATAGTGCAAGAACTGTGTTCCAAATATATGGGAAGTGTGCTAAGCACATCATGACCATAGTCTTATGAAAGAAACACTTGGAAGTATAGGAGCTATAACCTAATAGATAGATATTCAGAGTATACATGGTAGAACTAATTATATCTTAGGAAGTAGTCCTCAATAGCACGAATATATGGTATACTATTTGTCAGTACTTCCAAGGAAAACTAGATTAATTTCAACTATTCCAGACCACTTTGTTTCAAGTTTATCTCATTGCAAATGTGCAATTATGATAAAGACTGAGACCAATAGTAGAACTCCCCATATTAGTGCTAAGTATCACGATATAAACCTATATTATGTGGTGTTCTATACTACACATCAGAGCCTGATGTTTAGAGATGTCTTACTCAACAATCATATTCAGGCTTATGATGATGTGTATTATAAGCACAAAGCTGAATCTTCTTGGATTTTATTGGATTTTCATTGTTTGACTAGATCCATACATGAAGTTTGACTTCGATATGCAAATGCATGTTGCAATATCAAGTTCTTACTTGATGCTATAGATCTAGAGGGTAATGGAAAACGTGTGAGGAAGTGACGATTTCTGAAGATTATGAAGACAAGATGGAAATTCATCAGAAGAAGGAAGCAAAGTTGTGGGAAGTAACCACAAATACTCAGAAGGTAGTATCAATCAAAACTCATGCTTTACCTCAACAGAGGAGTACTTTAGTACGAAAGAAGCATGAAGGTGAGAAATCTGGTGATTATGGTGAAGCTCAAGCAGATCCATAGTTAAATATAGAAGAGGGAATGCATGGGAGATCACTTCGAATACTATAATCATAGTGTCAGCTAGTGGTTCTCTTGCAACAATAAACCCTCGAAGAAAGAAAGATGATCTATGAACCCATAGAAGACATAAGAAGACCATAGTCGATATCAGAAGACCACAATTGGTATAGTATCAATACTGCGAGATAGAGTAGAAGATGTCTCGTCCAGTTGATCAGAACCTATAATAGAATCCATTTTTTTAGATATCAAATAGCCACAGTTGGTATAATAACCACAGCTGGTATCAGTTGGTATTACTAATATTCCACGATTTAATTATTTGTAACAAAAGTTTGTGAATAAATAAAAATCTTGTCAGCCAAATAGCTAGATCTATAATCATTTAGTCGAAGGATTCACATTGGATGTCCACAATCGAGTGGATACACCACAAACATTCTTCGCGAGACCTTAGAAGAAGTAAAACCCATCAGTTAGAACCAGACCAATATTCTAATCATAAGTCCAATCGTTGAAAGAAAAGGAGTTGAAGACCATAAGAAAACTCTAAGGGGTAGAGTAAAGTTGAGTTGGATATACGATGACTTAATACTTTGAGTAAAATGGAAGAAGAAGGTCTGAACTGAGAGGAAGTTCAATCTTATTTTCATAAGACTGTTGAACACTACTTGCAGAAGGATGTCAGACCAGGAGCCGAGGTTTATACCTCGAGGAAGTAAGAAGTGGACTTTAACTTGAGAAAATGAGTAATATTTACTCAGAAGTACGAGAACTCAAGTAAGTTAAGCTTAATGAAGTTGGACGAAGGAAATACCGTAGACCAATAAAGCCCAAGATGGCCAAAGAATGAAGACAATTGAACATACCAATATCGAAGACTAATAGAATGATTCCTTTCATGGAACCTAAAGAAACTAAAATAGTTATAGGTATCAACTATAAACCATGATTGGATGGATTATATTAGTCTAATCCATTCTTAGAGGAATTAACCATCATGATCATTCCCATGTTAAATACCTTACTTAGTACCATTATTGCAGTTTTGATACTAAGGGAAAACAAAGACCTATTTTTTCAAAGAGGATAATGTTATCCAATTAGTCTTCGATTAAGACTAGCAAGACCAGAAGAAGTCCCATCATTGATTCTTCAATGAAAAAGGAAACAAGCTTATAGAGTTGAAAGAAATGAAATAATTAAAGTTAGAAGCCATGGCTCGAGAGATAGGTATCGAGAGAACTCGGAGTAAGAAACTAATGTTCAGAGACAAACCCTAAGGGATTCCGAGGAAGAATCTGGACAAGGGATATATTCAATTATATCCAGTTAGATCACCACGGAGTTCGAGAAAGGTTGTAGTACCGCACAAGTCGGATTCACACTCCGGAAACGTGAGAGAGATCAAACTTCGAGGACGAAGTTTAGTTTAAGGGGTAGAGACTCGTAATATCCCAGGTATTGGGGTTACAAAATAGAGGAAACAGATGTGTGCATTGCATTCATGCATAGAAAATCCAGGGAATTTTCGCGCTTTAAAGTAAAACAATCACAATGAATCGAAGTTTCACTTGACCTTGGTGGAATTGAAGTAGCTCATCAAGTCAAGCGCTATAAACCTCAATGTGACTTTGTTAAAAACCTTGTTTTGGGTAGAGATGATTTGATCTAAAGGGTTAGATCAAATGGAACTAAAATCAACACAACAACACTTTACCCAATGATCAATTGCTTGATCTTATAAAAGATTATAATATGGTATTCTTTGCCATAACATATGAACATCTATTCAATTGGAAATCAAGTAACAATAATGGAGAACCCATTCTTCACTTATCTTTTCCATGTCTTAAACTAACCCATGTTCTTACCATGAACCTCATGGTAATTTTTGAACTAGATACTTGAACTTAACACCAACAAAAGTTTATCATTAAACCCTAGAGATGGGAGAGGTATATAATCATTAAAGAGATAAGAAGCACACTCTAAATTATTAACACTTAAAAGTTAAGCAACTACCTTGAGGTACAATTGAATTCACTTTAAAATTAAATACCAAATATAGCAAAACACAAGGACCTAAGTGCATAAAAGCCACACATTCTTATTGCAATCATAACTTATTAAATATGTGCAATATCACAAAACTAAATTCGTTTACATTACGAATTATAGTTCAAACTATTTGAATAAAATAAAATATGAGTACTTTGAAACTCATATGATCATGCCTTGGTGAAATCAAACATTACCATTCAAAATTGGGGTATAATCCTTATCTTTGACATTTTGATCCCAATAATAATAAAAATACAATCACATATGATATAGTGACTCAATCACAAGCATAAAATCATTCACAAGATATTTAGTAACAAAAGCCACTTGGCTATCCAAAAATAAATCACCTGAGAGGATAATCTCAATGCCACATAGGATGAAAATATCTACATAGCTTGAATCCTAAGCTATGCCACCTCATGCTTAAGGGATTACTATGGACAAGAGCATGACAACCAAGCACCTTACTCAACAAATTAAAGCAAGAGTCATCCACCCATGTGTCATGTTACTAGAGCATGCCCAAGCCTATAAAAGGAGCCTCACTCTTCATCCATTTCATCATCTTGCACCTTGATGCAAGAAGACCAACACATTGAGCCACTCCATAAAATAGTTAGGATCAAGATGAAGCAGCTAGGAGGTGGAGGCATGCCACAAGATGCAGGTTTATCAGATTTCCTGAAGAACAAGCTACAGAAGATAGCAAGGTAGAATTCTTAGGCAAACCACATGCTTAGATAATCATATCATCATTCCTTGAGCAGAAACCTAGACTATAGTCCAAGTCCTGGTAGAGTGAGAGGGGTAATTGGTATAACCATATCCAAATAAATTTAGTGCTACTTTAGGAAGTTCATACCATGCATGATCATCACCATAGGGTAATGATCATAAACCTTAAGAACTTGAAGTAGAAGCCATTAGGAATCAGTTAATCATGTCTAATCATGACTATGCTTTGGAATTATTTAATTACCAATTGAACCTTAATTGGTTAAGAAGATATAAACCGGCACATAAAATCATAGGGGAACTATTAGTAAACCTAAACCCATTTCTAGTATATTATTTGGAGAAACAAATGACTAATAACAAACCTTTGTATAGTTCAACCTTTTTATCAATCTCAATGATATTGATTGAACCATCCTATGAGTGGTGAGGAAGAGCAACCCTAGCTAAACTAATGTGGTGATAAATAACATATAGAACCTTTGCCATATCTCAAACTAACTTGTGAATTATTTGATGATCCCAAGTAAAACCCTAAAACCATATCTCAATTATTGGTAGGTATCACTTAGGTGATCACAATTAAAACCTAGGCCATAATTGAGAGTTAAACCATTTGCTAGTAGATGAATATAATTAGAACCTTAGAATTTCTCACTAGCTAAATCCTATAATTAAAACCATGTGAGGTGATCAACCAATTATCCTTTTTACTAAACCCAACCATGGGGAGAGTAGAATCTATATTTCAAGGTACTATTAAAATATGATAATAGTGCTAACCTTGAAATAGGATTTTAATAAACCATACAAGACCTTAATAAAGGAGTGTTCTCATAAAATCATATGCAAATGAATTAAATTCTCAATAAAGAGATCAAGTCCTAATAAAATCTTCTAAAACACTTGGAGTATAATTATTAACTCTAACCATTCCAAAAGGGAGTGGTATTCCAAATGATAAAGGAAATTAAAATGGATACTTAAATTCCTGCCTAAATCAAAATTGCAATAAGGTTCTCATATATGTTTGTTCAACAACAATGGAGTAATACATTTATCCTTTCAATAATCCTAATGAAATTCAAATACTCTAAATACCTGCATGGTATTATATGAGTTAAATTTGAATTAAAACAGAATTATAAAACAGAATTAAATGAAATAAAAACAGAAAAGAGAAAATAGAAAAGGAGGCTTACCTGGACCTTACCAGACCGCAGCAGCCCAGCAACTGGCCCAGCAGGAGTCCACCAACTCGGCCCAAACCGCAGCCCAAAGCCATCCCAATACCCCTGCATCTAAAAATATCGAGGACGAGCTCGTCCTCATCCTCTCCGTGTACTGGAGGCCAGCACGACGACGTGCTCGTCTTCTCCCTCGCGCTGGCAAGCCCTCCTTCCTCGACGTCGTGACGAGGCACGCGCCCTGGCGTCGTATAAAGCTCCCTGAAGAACCCTAGCTCGGGATTTTCCCCCTCCTCTGCTCGAATTCATCTCAGACGGAAACCTAGCTCGCCCGGTCACCATTACCGCCGGCGATTGGAGCACCCCCAAGCCAAGATAAGCACACCAGCGTGATCTCCGTCCTCGACTTGCTCTTCCTGCAAGAGGAATCGAGTTGACATGCTCGGAATTGTCCCCGACAAGCTCGCCTTCCCCGACGTCGGGAGCAAGCAATTCCGGCGATGCCGACCACCATTGACGTCGCCATCAAGCCCTGCATGCTCCTGGTGAGCCCCCGAATTCCGTAGCATGCCTATCCTGCTCGATTGCATCCCGTAGCTTCGCTGTAACCATCACCTGTGAGCTCCGCCGCTCGGTCTCGCCGTCGATACTTGCTCCGGCGACCAAATAGGGGCGGCGCTGGTACCGTTACATTCACCGCGATGCCCTGAGTCTAGTGGTCTTGGTAGCTCGTCCGCGCGAGTCCTGAATCGGCGGCGATCGCCGATTTCCGCCGGCCACCGCGAGCCCCTGGACCTGGTTTCAATTTTGACCAGTCCACGCTGACGTGGCAGCCATCGTGGACACCTGGTCCACCAGTCAGTGCCTGGGTATAGTTTAGACCGGGTATGTTTAGTTAAATTGCTTGTTTAAATTTAAATTCTTAATTACTGAAACTTTGCAGATTTATAGAAAATTCGTTATAACTCAGAAAAATAAAAATAAGATATCAAAATTCTCGTAAAGGAAAAATCTATCCAATAAAAATATAATATGAAATTTTTATTTGTAATAAAAATTTAAGTATTTAATACTTGTTATTTAAGCTTTTAATTTCAATTCTAAATGCAATTAAAATTCAGAAATTGAGAATAATATCTAAATTAAATAAAAAACCAGTGAATAAATAAGGAAAACATTAAAACTAAATTTCTTTATTTGTTATTTTGTTAAATCATTATTAAGGAGATTTAAACCCTGATTAATAATTACCCTGATTATTAATTGTTTAAAAATAATAAATGCCAAATGAAATATTATTTTTATTCTAAAGTTATTAATAGCTTCAACTTTATAATAAAGTTATTAACCAAGAACTAAGTAGTAATTATGAAACCCTAGTTCCAATAAAAGTAACATTGCGGTTTCATAATTTCATGTGTAATCCTAAAACCCTAATGCCATTTAGACCTTAGCTCCATTACTACATGTGAAACCTAATTTACTTCTAACCTAAAACCAAGGTTAGAACATGTGATCATGGTACTTTATTTCAAATCATAGAGCCATGATTAGCAACTAATGACATACCTATTTCCACATAAAATGTAGAACCCTATCACTAGCAATGTAGTATTCCATGTATGCACGCCCTTAAACCAAGATGATCAAGTAGGATCAACCAAGTGTAAAACCCTAGTTCCTATTTCCAAGACCACCATCCTTAACTATCCATGATTAGCATCCCACCAATGTGATGAACCTCAGGAGCAACCATGACAAATCTTGAGCATTACCTAACCATATTCCACTAAATCCTACTAGTGTTGCATACTTATCAACCATCCTACTTAGGAGCCAATTATTCCTTATTTAATTGAACCAACAGTAAAACCTAGACCACCTCAACCCTAATTGATATACTTCTTATTAGTTAAGAAGTATGTTCTTCAAAAGTTATTCTTTTGAAGAAAATATAGAATATTCATCAACCCTGCCTAATAGAATCCATAAACCCTAGCCAACTATCACCAGCAAGGTATACCAACCATGATAGCAATCATGTTTAATGAATTGCCCAGGATGTACTTCCAACCTTATTAGGATCCATCTAATCCTTAATCCAGAAGATACTTGGAACCATAGTAAACCCTAGAACCCAAAAACCCAATTATTATACTTGTTCTTCATTAAAGAACATGTTCTTCAAAAGTTATTCTTTTGAATTATATAATAAGTAATCATCAACCATGCACTATAGGATTTAAAAATTGACAACTGCTCTTTACTTATTATACAACTACTATTCCTTGGTGTGTATGATTGTTACTATGCATTTTACCACTTGCTTATGATTCTCAAACAACACAACCCTGAATAAGAACCTTGTTTGTGAATTACTCTAAAAGTGCAACACACCCTGAACTAATCATTACAACTCACTGATCCTAAATCATCGGGGTTAGGTCACGCTTAGAACGATTGCATCTCATACTTATGCATTATTGCATCCTTGCCAATCTTTTAAACATCGTCCTTACCGGACGATGATGCTATTTCAGAATTTGGAGTTATTGCATATCGAAGACCTTGCCTCGCATAATCTTGCAGGTCAAGAAAGGCAAGTTCATCACTTGCTCATGTCATTTGAGTATTTCTATCAAATTACTTGCAAAGTACTATGGTTATCACTATTGCATAAAAACCAAAACCACTACTTTCATAACTATGAATATGACTATGTGGTGGGCAATGGAACCATGGATTGTGTTGATATGGTGGAGGTTCCATTGCAAGGGTTTATATCCATCTAGGATTAAACAACAAATGTCGCCAGTGATTCTTGTGCCATAATACCCGTGTTAACCATAAGATCCGGAGTGACGGAGTAGTCAAAATTGTTTCCACCTCTCGTTCATCAACGGATGCGCTTACCGTAGCAGTTGTATCTGGCGGAACAACCGGAGGGTGGGGATCCCATTCTAATTCCCCACGGTAATGCAATGCTTACCGTAGAAGTTGTGTCTTGTGGAACAACCGGAGGGTGGGAATCCCATTCTAATTCCCCACGGTAATGCGGTCTATGATGGGTTGCAGCTACCAGCGTAGGAGTGTATGGTAGAGCCCAGCACTGTCGTCGTGGTCGGGGTCCACCCTGAAATCTACGGGAATAATGGGACCGGCGTGGACCCAGGGTCGGGGCATGCAACAACGGGTGGGTGTTCGAGGTAGCGGAGGAACATGATTGGCTAGACCTTATACCGGGCCTCACACCAAAGGAAGTGTGGACGGGTAACATGCTCGGTTGGCAACAAGGTTAAGATCTCTTATGGGTAAAGCAACACACCTCTGCAGAGTGTAAAGAACCGTGACATGTCACTCCCTGTTCCGGGATATGGAACTGCGAACGCGGCCGGAAAGGAGCTCCATGAAGTTCTAGTAAACCGGTGAAGGCTGACGGACATAGTTCTTCTGAATAAAAGCAACCTTTTGAATAAATGATTATGAAATCTTGCATTGGTATTAGACTTTCTGGTCTAATGCTGTAGCTAGTGCATTAAACACCTCTTTCCTATAATGAACTTGTTGAGTACGCTCGTACTCATCCCACTCTTAAATCCCCGCTTAGATATGGAGGCATCGAAGGAGGAGCTACAAGTGCAACTCGAAGGCCAAGGAGTCAACAACTACTTCAAGAGACAGGACCCTGTCAGATGAGTCAGATACCACATCCAACAAGGAGAAAACCTAGTTTAGCCATAGAATGGAACTAGCTTCCTAAACCTAGCTCCTACTTAGCTAGAATCTATTCATAGCCTCTATAGCTAGTCAAATACTCTACAAATAGAGTCCGTGATAAGATTAGATCACGAGTCGTTCTTTTGGAGTTTATTTGCAGTTTTACCTCATTGTAAAGTAGGAGGCTGTGTGGATCTTTTGTAAAGAGTCTGTGTTGTAATTCTATAGACATGCCTTGGACCCGCATATGTTTCTGTTGTACCACTCTGAGCGATATAATACGAGTGGAACGGTGTTTCATTGGTGTTATATCAGACTTGCATACTACACCATGCAGTGGTATGCCGGGTCACCACAGATGATCTGCCGGATCTTCTCGTCCAATAACTTGTTCATCATCTCCGTGTTCTCCACAGGCTTTTCGGCCACCAGCTTCTCTAGTGACTCCACCTTCTTCTTCAGCTCCTGAACCTCGGATTTATCCTTAGCCGACGACCTCCTCTCCAGCTTTCTCGTCTTGGCATCCGATCCGTAGTACTCGGATAGCTTCATACTTGTGCCAAAGCCGGACACACGGCCACCCGACGTCGGTGGCTTGTCCAGCTCCCTCTCCTTGTATTTGGTCATCGCCCTGTTGAAAGGCGTGTCCCACGGTTCCGTCGACCCCTGGGACGACGGGCCAGCCTTCGTCAACTCTTCATCCTTCAGACAAAGGAACTTAAGGTTAGCCCATTTGGCTTCATTGCCTAATAAGATGAGCGAAATAATATAGAACTATCCTTACCAGGTACTTCTCGAAATCCCTCACGTCTTCATGATCCGTAATAAATTCCCCCGTCTTCCGGCCCAAGTAGTAGCGGGACCGGACAAAGTTCCTAGCCTGTTCATCCCGGATTTTGTGCCGGGGGTTTTCTTTCCCGGACGTACCATCTCGGCATCCTCCTTGTCCCAAGTGGGCTGTTTTCCTCGGTAACCGCCGCTTCCGCAATGGTGGGTCCCTAAGTTCAAGTCCCGCATTTTCTTCCCCAGGGCGGTCCATTTTTTAACACTGTCAGTCTATAAGTAAGACTTGAATGCATTAAAGTCTTCTAAGGAGATCGACGGGTCTTTGGTACTTATCCTCTCCCAGCTTTCACCGGCATCGATCTTTGTCTTCAGCCGGTTCTTCCAGCTGCTCAAGGCGGTGCTCATCTTCGTGAGAGCTAAAGAGTCCACCTTCTTATTGAATGGCTGCGGGAACGTGTATCGTTGGTGAAGCTTCTGGAGGAGGGATTGGGCGAGAGCCTCGTTCTCCTTGCTTCTGAGGTCCTGAGTTAGGATCGGCACGGTTTCACGGACGATGCACCCTAGTTGCATGCCGTACCCTTTGGCAACCCACGAAGGCTCCAAGGGTAGGCCACTTTCGGAGACTACCGTGACAGCATCGGTGACGTTGGCGAGCACTTGCGGCCTCCGATCCCTCCTTGGCCTCCTCGCCGTCCTCTTCTTCTTACCCTCCTGAGGGTTGCCGCCACTATCACCTTCCGTGCGGTTGGCCGCGTTCTCTTCACCGGTCGTCTCTTCACCGGTCTCGGCGGCGGCGTCCCAGGTATCGTCATCGTCGCCGGTGTCGGCAGCGGCCCCCCGGCCCTCTCCCTCGGAGGCGGCGTCCCGGCCCTCTCCCTCGGAGGCGGCGTCCCGGCCCTCTTCCTCATCGCCGGGCGACTCGGCGGCGGCCTTCCGGGGCTGCTCACAGCCCTCCCAGAAGTCCTTGTTGGCCTCTCTCGCTTCTTCGTTCTGGCTCCTGGGTTTAGAAGTGCTTCCCGACATGTTTATTTGCACTTCATTAAAAAGAGGCAAAAAGTTAGTACAAAGGTCAACCAAAAAATTCGGCATGACCTTTGCTATTTTTTCTACGTAGGAGTGCCCATTTCTCAACCGAAACGGAAGTTAATCAACGCTTCGGGAGAAATGGGCAACTCAATGAAATCCCTGCAAAAATATCCACCATATATCCACCATATCCAGCATATAAAATTGCACCATATCCACCATATATCCACCATATCAGTTAGTACTACAAACCAGAAAACCTAGACATATATTGTTGGACATATATAGTTCCTATTTTTTTAACCTGGAGCACTACAACAAATTAACCTGAAGCATCCACAATACATCAAACAAAACCTGGAGCATCAATACAGCAGGCATTATTAACCTAGAGCATCAATACAACAGATATTATTAACCTGGAGCATCTACAACAAATTAATCTGGAGAATCTACAATACATCAAACAAAACCTGGAGCAATCACCTGGAGCACTACAGCAAACCTGGAGCATATTTTTAACCAACTGTTAGCATATTTAGTGCAGCCAAGGCAGTAGCTAATGACTTAGAAAAATGACTTCAATAGTAGGCAGTATCATTTCATCATTAGCTTGTTCATTTTTTCATTTGTATTAAAAAACCTATTGCATTGTATTAAAAAACCTACTGCATTGTTCATTTTATTGAACCATGTACATCAACAGAGTAGTAGCAGCTTCATTTTAATTTTCATTTAAACAAACTTCATTCTTTTTCAGAGAGAACTTCAAGACTTTATTAGTTCTACTGCATTTTCTCAACTAACACAGTTCATATATACTATATATATACTGTATATATACTGCAACCATCTATGCATTTAATCATGTATTTAATCAGTGGTCATATGTGAACTAAAACCATCTATTTAATCAGTGGCCAAAGGTGAACTAAAACCATCTATGCATTCTTATCTTGCAACCAGGAAGCATGAGCATGATCATTTCATAATTGAATTCAAAACATAAAATGGCAGCAGGAGACACAAGTGATTCACTAGCACATGCAACACACACATGATCACTAACTCTCACCCTAATTCTGTTCTTACTAAATGACAAGATTAATATCTACATTTCTCTCGCCAATTCGAAAACCTAAATCACATTCAAAACATTACCTAGCAGTAGTAAATTTGTATCTACATTCACTAACTACATTCAAAACCTAAATCAACCAATTCACTAACTACATTCACTAACCAATTTGTATCTGCCAATTCACTAACTACATTCAAAACCTAAATCAACCAATTATTTGTATCTACATTTCTCTGCCAATAGCTAGCATAGCATTTGTAGCAAATTTAAATCACCAAATTATATCAACTAAATAAACCTACTGCTAGCTACTGCTGCTACTTTATCAACTAATTAAAATTGACCTAAAATTGTATAATTGTTTACTGCAAAACACAAGAGACCAATTAATTGTTTACTGCCAAACCAACATACCAAACATATAAACAAATAATTCACATTGCATTAGTATTTCTTCTTGTTGATTCTGCCTTCTTGCATGAAATAATCTTCACTACATTGCATTAGGATTCAATCAGACGATTACATGGACAAATTCCAAGTTGCGAGCAAGAAGGAAATCACCCAGCATCCCAAAAGCACCATAAAGAAGGACTAATCGAGCAGGACGCTCGCGGTGGCAGGATTGGGGATGGGCAGAGAGGAGGGGGACAAGGGAGTGGGGACAGGGGAGAGGGACTCTCACCGAATGGCGGCGGCGCAGGGTTGCGGTGGCTGCGGCGTTGTCCTCCTCCTCCTCTGCGGTGGAGGCTCGGGCTCGCGCGTCCCTGCTCGGCGGCAGTGTGGCGGTCGTCCTCCTCCTCGATCTGCGGCGGCGGCTCGGGCTCGGGCGTCCTGCTCGGCGGTGGCGTGGCGGTCCTCCTCCTCCTCGGCGGCGGTGGCGTGGCGGTCCTCCTCCTCCTCGGCGGCGCTAGGCGGTAGCGGTGGTTGCGAGAGCAGAGTGGCGGGCGCTAGGGTTGGCTCGTCGGGGAAGAACTGTTTGTGAGTTGGGGAAGAAAGAAACGAGTCGATTATTTCACCAAGTGTCTAAATTCTGTGGCGCACCACCTATACATGCGCTACAGAACTAAGCATTCTGTGGCGCATCAGCTTAGACATGCGCCACAGAATTCCTTAATTCCGTGGCGCACCCAAAGGGCGTGCGCCACGTAATTTAGAGACTTAGCAAAACAAAACGGGTTACCGCTCGTGTCCCGACGGATACTTAGCACTAGCCTAGTGGTTAAGGCCAATGTTAGCCCATTAGTAGCCGGGTTCGAACCCCTGGCTGCCACACAATTTTTCTTCCTTTTTTTCATCTTTTAGTTACATTTCAATAAATAACACAACATTATTTAGTAATTAGTAGAGAATTATATATTACTTGTCTCATACAAACATGTTCTTGTTTCTCTCACACACACATGCATGTACTTGTCTAACTGATGGCGTGTAACTCACACGTTCGTTGGGAACCCCAAGAGGAAGGTATGATGCGCACAGCAGCAAGTTTTCCCTCAGAAAGAAACCAAGGTTTATCGAACCAGGAGGAGCCAAGAAGCACGTTGAAGGTTGATGGCGGCGGGATGTAGTGCGGCGCAACACCAGGGATTCCGGCGCCAACGTGGAACCTCGCACAACACAACCAAAGTACTTTGCCCCAACGAAATGCAGTGAGGTTGTCAATCTCACCGGCTTGCTGTAACAAAGGGTTAACCGTATTGTGTGGAAGATGATTGTTTGCAAGAAAACAAGTAAAGAACAAGTATTGCAGCAGATTTGTATTTCGAGTATAAAAGAATGGACCGGGGTCCACAGTTCACTAGAGGTGTCTCTCCCATAAGATAAAAGCATGTTGGGTGAACAAATTACGATCGGGCAATTGACAAATAGAGAGGGCATAACAATGCACATACATGTCATGATAAATATAGTGAGATTTAATTGGGCATTACGACAAAGTACATAGACCGCCATCCAACCGCATCTATGCCTAAAAAGTCCACCTTCGAGGTTATCATCCGAACCCCTTCCAGATATTAAGTTGCTAAACAACGAGACAATTGCATTAAGTATGGTGCGTAATGTAATCAACAACTACATCCTTAGACATAGCATCAATGTTTTATCCCTAGTGGCAACAAGCACATCCATAACCTTAGGGATTTCTGTCACTCCCCGCATTCACGGAGACATGAACCCACTATTGAGCATAAATACTCCCTCTTGGAGTTACTAGCATCAACTTGGCCAGAGCCTCTACTAATAACGGAGAGCATGCAAGATCATAAACAACACATAGGTAATAACTTGATAATTAACATAACATAGTATTCTCTATCCATCGGATCCCGACAAACACAACATATAGCATTACGGATAGATGATCTTGATCATGTTAGGCAGCTCACAAGATCCAACAATGAAGCACAATGAGGAGAAGACAACCATCTAGCTACTGCTATGGACCCATAGTCCAGGGGTGAACTACTCACTCATCACTCCGGAGGCGACCATGGCGGTGAAGAGTCCTCCGGGAGATGAATCCCTCTCCGGGCAGGGTGCCGGAGGAGATCTCCAGAATCCCCCGAGATGGGATTGGCGGCGGCGGCGTCTCTGGAAGGTTTTCCGTATCGTGGCTCTCGGTACTGGGGGGTTTCGCGACGGAGGCTTTAAGTAGGCGGAAGGGCAACGTGGGGGGCCACACGAGGGCCCCACACCATAGTCGGCGCGGCCAAGGCCCGGGCCGCGCCGCCCTATGGTGGCGGCGCCTCGTGGCCCCACTTCGACTCCTCTTCGGTCTTCCGGAAGCTTCGTGGCAAAATAGGACCCCGGGCGTTGATTTCGTCCAATTCCGAGAATATTTCGTTACTAGGATTTCTGAAACCAAAAACAGCAGAAAACAAGCAATCGGCTCTTCGACATCTTGTTAATAGGTTAGTTCCATAAAATGCACGAATATGACATAAAGTGTGCATAAAACATGTAGATATCATCAATAATGTGGCATGGAACATAAGAAATTATCGATACGTCGGAGACGTATCAGCATCCCCAAGCTTAGTTCTGCTCGTCCCGAGCAGGTAAAACGATAACAAAGATAATTTCTGAAGTGACATGCCATCATAACCTTGATCATACTATTTGTAAACATATGTAATGAATGCAGCGATCAAAACAATGGTAATGACATGAGTAAACAAGTGAATCATAAAGCAAAGACTTTTCATGAATAGTACTTCAAGACAAGCATCAATAAGTCTTGCATAAGAGTTAACTCATAAAGCAATAAATCAAAGTAAAGGTATTGAAGCAACACAAAGGAAGATTAAGTTTCAGCGGTTGCTTTCAACTTGTAACATGTATATCTCATGGATAATTGTCAACATAGAGTAATATAACAAGTGCAATATGCAAGTATGTAGGAATCAATGCACAGTTCACACAAGTGTTTGCTTCTTGAGATGGAGAGAGATAGGTGAACCGACTCAACATAAAAGTAAAAAAGAATGGTCCTTCAAAGAGGAAAGCATCGATTGCTATATTTGTGCTAGAGCTTTTATTTTGAAAACATGAAACAATTTTGTCAACGGTAGTAATAAAGCATATGAGTTCTGTAAAATATATCTTACAAGTTGCAAGCCTCATGCATAGTATACTAATAGTGCCCGCACCTTGTCCTAATTAGCTTGGACTACCGGATCATCGCAATACACATGTTTTAACCAAGTGTCACAAAGGGGTACCTCCATGCCGCCTGTACAAAGGTCTAAGGAGAAAGCTCGCATTTTGGATTTCTCGCTTTTGATTATTCTCAACTTAGACATCCATACCGGGACAACATGGACAACAGATAATGGACTCCTCTTTAATGCATAAGCATGTGGCAACAATTATTATTCTCATATGAGATTGAGGATATATGTCCAAAACTGAAACTTCCACCATGAATCATGGCTTTAGTTAGCGGCCCAATGTTCTTCTCTAACGATATGCATGCTCCAACCATTAAGGTGGTAGATCTCTCTTACTTCAGACAAGACGGACATGCATAGCAACTCACATGATATTCAACAAAGAATAGTTGATGGCGTCCCCGTAAGCATGGTTATCGCACAGACAAGCAACTTAATAAGAGATAAAGTGCATAAGTACATATTCAATACCACAATAGTTTTTAAGCTATTTGTCCCATGAGCTATATATTGCAAAGGTGAATGATGGAATTTTAAAGGTAGCACTCAAGCAATTTACTTTGGAATGGCTGATAAATACCATGTAGTAGGTAGGTATGGTGGACACAAATGGCATAGTGGTTGGCTCAAGTATTTGGATGCATGAGAAGTATTCCCTCCCGATACAAGGTTTAGGCTAGCAAGGTTATTTGAAACAAACACAAGGATGAACGGTGCAGCAAAACTCACATAAAAGACATATTGTAAACATTATAAGACTCTACACCGCCTTCCTTGTTGTTCAAAACTCAATACTAGATATTATCTAGACTCTAGAGAAACCAAATATGCAAACCAAATTAGCAAGCTCTAAGTGTTTCTTCATTAATGGGTGCAAAGTATATGATGCAAGAGCTTAAACATGAGCACAACAATTGCCAAGTATCAAATTATCCAAAACATTTTAGAGTTACTACATGTAGCATTTTCCAATTCCAACCATATAACAATTTAACGAAGAAGAAACTTCGCCATGAATACTATGAGTAGAGCCTAAGGACATACTTGTCCATATGCTACAGCGGAGCGTGTCTCTCTCCCACAAAGTGAATGCTAGGATCCATTTTATTCAAACAAAACAAAAACAAAAACAAACCGACGCTCCAAGCAAAGTACATAAGATGTGACGGAATAAAAATATAGTTTCAGGGGAGGAACCTCGATAATGTTGTCGATGAAGAAGGGGATGCCTTGGGCATCCCCAAGCTTAGACGCTTGAGTCTTTTTAGAATATGCAGGGGTGAACCACCGGGCATCCCCAAGCTTAGAGCTTTCACTCTTCTTGATCATATTGCATCATACTCCTCTCTTGATCCTTGAAAACTTCCTCCACACCAAACTCGAAACAACTCATTAGAGGGTTAGTGCACAATAAAAATTAACATGTTCAGAGGTGACACAATCATTCTTAACACTTCTGGATATTGCATAAAGCTACTGGACATTAATGGATCAAAGAAATTCATCCAACATAGCAAAAGAGGCAATGCGAAATAAAAGGCAGAATCTGTCAAAACAGAACAGTCCGAAAAGATGGATTTTATTAGGGCACCAGACTTGCTCAAATGAAAATGCCCAAATTGAATGAAATTTGCGTACATATCTGAGGATCACTCACGTAAATTGGCTTAATTTTCTGAGTTACCTACAGAGAATTAGACCCAGATTCGTGACAGCAAAGAAATCAGTATCCAACGCAGTAATCCAAATCTAGTATTTACTTTACTATCAAAGACTTTACTTGGCACAACAAAACCCAAAACTAAGATAAGGAGAGGTTGCTACAGTAGTAAACAACTTCCAAGACTCAAATATAAAACAAAAATACTGTAGTAAAAACATGGGTTGTCTCCCATAAGCGCTTTTCTTTAACGCCTTTCGCCTAGGCGCAGAAAGTGTATCTCAAGTGTTATCAAAGGGTGGTGCATCTACAGCGGGGTTTGGAGTTTTCTCAACCATGCATAGTATATTGGACACATAAGTTTCAGCGTCTCCCTTTTCATTAGTCTTGGGCTTGCTACTCTCATCAAACAAATTTTCAGGAACAAGCCAAGCATAGTTATTTTCTAGTGCATCATTCATAGCTAGGAGTTTACATGGTATTGGTGCTTTAATCTCCCCACCATCATTAATATTATTAGTGTACCTTATTCTATCCATGTCCATTTTTTCAAGGAGACCAACAAAATTAGTATGAGAACAAATCATATTAAATTTAGCAAAGACCTTTCTAGCCTCTCTTGCTAGACTACCAAATTCTTTAAGAAGGGTTTCTAAAACAAAATCTTTCTTTTCCCCCTCTTCCATATCACCGAGTGTAAGAAACATATGTTGGATTATAGGATTGAGATTAACAAATTTAGTTTCCAACATGCGAACTAAAGCAACGAGCAGCAATTTCATAAGTAGGAGCAAGTTCTACCAAGTGTCTATCTTCAAAATCTTCAACGGTACTAACATGACTGAAAAATTCTTCTATATTGTTTCTCCCAATTATAGACCCGCGTCCTACCGGTATGTCTTTTGTGGTAAAATTAAAAGGAAACATGATGAAATAAGTAAAGCAAATCCAAGTAACTAATTTTTTTGTGTTTTTGATATAGCAAACAAGATAGTAAATAAAGTAAAGCTAGCAACTAATTTTTTGTGTTTTGATATAATGCAGCAAACAAAGTAGTAAATAAAATAAAGCAAGACAAAAACAAAGTAAAGAGATTGGGAAGTGGAGACTCCCCTTGCAGCGTGTCTTGATCTCCCCGGCAACGGCGCCAGAAAAAGAGCTTGATGGCGTGTAACTCACACGTTCGTTGGGAACCCCAAGAGGAAGGTATGATGCGCACAGCAGCAAGTTTTCCCTCGGAAAGAAACCAAGGTTTATCGAACCAAGAGGAGCCAAGAAGCACGTTGAAGGTTGATGGCGGCGGGATGTAGTGCGGCGCAACACCAGGGATTCCGGCGCCAACGTGGAACCTGCACAACACAACCAAAGTACTTTGCCCCAACGAAACAGTAAGGTTGTCAATCTCACCGGCTTGCTGTAACAAAGGGTTAACCGTATTGTGTGGAAGATGATTGTTTGCAAGAAAACAAGAAAGAACAAGTATTGCAGCACATTTGTATTTCAAGTATAAAAGAATGGACCGGGGTCCACAGCTCACTAGAGGTGTCTCTCCCATAAGATAAAAGCATGTTGGGTGAACAAATTACAGTCGGGCAATTGACAAATAGAGAGGGCATAACAATGCACATACATGTCATGATAAATATAGTGAGATTTAATTGGGCATTACGACAAAGTACATAGACCGCCATCCAACTGCATCTATGCCTAAAAAGTCCACCTTCAGGTTATCATCCGAACCCCTTCCAGTATTAAGTTGCTAAACAACAGACAATTGCATTAATTATGGTGCATAATGTAATCAACAACTACATCCTTAGACATAGCATCAATGTTTTATCCCTAGTGGCAACAGCACATCCATAACCTTAGGGGTTTCTGTCACTCCCCTGGATTCACGGAGACATGAACCCACTATCGAGCATAAATACTCCCTCTTGGAGTTACTAGCATCAACTTGGCTAGAGCCTCTATTAATAACGGAGAGAATGCAAGATCATAAACAACACATAGGTAATAACTTGATAATTAACATAACATAGTATTCTCTATCCATCGGATCCCGACAAACACAACATATAGCATTACAGATAGATGATCTTGATCATGTTAGGCAGCTCACAAGATCGAACAATGAAGCACAATGAGGAGAAGACAACCATATAGCTACTGCTATGGACCCATAGTCCAGGGGTGAACTACTCACTCATCACTCCGGAGGCGACCATGGCGGTGAAGAGTCCTCCGGGAGATGAATCCCTCTCCGGCAGGGTGCCGGAGGAGATCTCCAGAATCCCCCGAGATGGGATTGGCGGCGGCGGCGTCTCTGGAAGGTTTTCCGTATCGTGGCTCTCGGTACTGGGGGTTTCGCGATGGAGGCTTTAAGTAGGCGGAAGGGCAACGTGGGGGGCCACACGAGGGCCCCACGCCACAGGTCGGCGCGGCCAAGGCCTGGGCCGCACCGCCCTATGGTGGCGGCGCCTCGTGGCCCCACTTCGACTCCTCTTCGGTCTTCCGGAAGCTTCGTGGCAAAATAGGACCCTGGGCGTTGATTTCGTCCAATTCCGAGAATATTTCGTTACTAGGATTTCTGAAACCAAAAACAGACGTAAAACAACAGAATCGGCTCTTCGGCATCTTGTTAATAGGTTAGTTCCAGAAAATGCACGAATATGATATAAAGTGTGCATAAAACATGTAGATATCATCAATAATGTGGCATGGAACATAAGAAATTATCGATACGTCGGAGACGTATCACTAACACACACACTCACACACATGTGATAGACCAAAAAAAGATCTTCTTCGTCTCGGCTCCGAGCTCTAGCGTCTCTTCGCAATCTTCTTGCCCTTTCGGTTGTTGGCGGTTGAATACTTTATGCCGGCCACCTTGAGATTTCTTCGCGTGAACGGACAACCTTTAGAGGGTAGGGAGGTCTTCCTTCTTACTTTACTATTAGTAGGCATGTCGAAGTGCCTGTCGAATTCCTCCTCAATCTTCGGGTCACCGTTCTTGTCCAAGTCTTCCTCGTTGGCGTCTCCTTGCATTCCTATGATGCTCCTCTTGCCCCTCCTCACGACAACACGGCTAGGCCTCGACGGATCGGTGATGAAGAAGCATTGGTCAACTTGCCTACCGAGTACCCATGGCTCATTTTTCGCGGATGCGTACTTCGATTTTGCATCGGGTATAACCATGGTTGTGAAATATCGGCCTTCTTTTTCGACCTTCTTGGCCCATCTCACACGAAACATTGGCACCGTGTCTCCACGAGAATTGAGCTCCCATATCTCCTCGATCCTTCCAAAAAATCTTTCCTTGACATTAGTCTCGTCATCGGCGTATGACAGCATAGTTACTCCTGAGTTTTGATTTTCACTATTTATGTCCTTTTCCTCGGTGTAGAATCTGTAACCATTGATGTCGTACCCCTGATAGGTCCTTACGTTATGTGCGGGTCCCGGTGATAAGGTGTATATGAGTTTTTCATCTTCGGTAGAAGGCCTTTTTCTCTCTGCTTCAACCAGTTGAGTTTGCTTGAACCAACGCGTGAAGCTGGAGTTGTGCTTTTTGGTTACGTCTCCCATCTTCCTCGGCCGGCCCATATCGATGTAATTCTGCTCGACCATGCTTTTGTGCTCTTGCACGAAAGGTTCGATCAGTTTTAAGTGTTGTAGCGCGACCCGGTGAGCCCCGTCAAAGTCGTCGCGTCGATTTTCAATGCCGACATGGATCGAGCGGTAGCCCTCGCGGTGACCGACTCCAGCCGAGCCTCCCGAGGTGCGTCCCGGGGGTAGACCAACATGATCCTCGTCGTCCTCGGTGCTTAGATAATTCTCGGCGAAGGAGATGCACTCGTAGGTTAGAAACCCCTTGGCCATGCTTGCGTCTGGACGGGCCCTATTGCGAACGTATCCTTTCATGACACCATTCTGCCTTTCGAAAGGCATCATGTTGTGGAGGAACGTTGGGCCGAGCTGCTTGATGTCTTTGATACGTCTCTGACGTATCGATAATTTCGTATGTTCCATGCCACATTATTGATGATATCTACATGTTTTATGCACACTTTATGTCATATTCGTGCATTTTCTGGAACTAACCTATTAACAAGATGCCGAAGAGCCAGCTTGTCGTTTTCTGCTGTTTTTGGTTTCGTAAATCCTAGTAACGAAATATTCTCGGAATTGGACGAAATCAACGCCCGTGGTCCTATTTTGCCACGAAGCTTCCGAAGACCGAAGGAGAGTCGAAGTGGGGCCACGAGGTGGCGACACACCAGGCGGCGCGGCCCAGTGCCCCGGCCGCGCCGACCTATGGTGTGGGCCCCTCGTGCCGCCTCTTACCTCGCCCTTCCGCCTACAAATAGCCTCCATCGCGAAACCCCCGCACCGAGAGCCGCGATACGGAAAACCTTACCGAGACGCCGCCGCCGCCAATCCCATCTCGGGGATTCTCGGAGATCTCCTCCGGCACCCCGCCGAGAGGGGATTCATCTCCCGGAGGACTCTTCACCGCCATGGTCGCCTCCGGAGTGATGAGTGAGTAGTTCACCCCTGGACTATGGGTCCATAGCAGTAGCTAGATGGTTGTCTTCTCCTCATTGTGCTTCATTGTTGGATCTTGTGAGCTGCCTAACATGATCAAGATCATCTATCCGTAATACTATATGTTGTGTTTGTCGGGATCCGATGGATAGAGAATACTATGTTATGTTAATTATCAAGTTATTACCTATGTGTTGTTTAAGATCTTGCATGCTCTCCGTTATTAGTAGAGGCTCGGCCAAGTTTTCGCTATTAACTCCAAGAGGGAGTATTTATGCTCGATAGTGGGTTCATGTCTCCGTGAATGCGGGGAGTGACAGTAAACCCCTAAGGTTATGGATGTGCTGTTGCCACTAGGGATAAAACATTGATGCTATGTCCGAGGATGTAGTTATTGATTACATTACGCACCATACTTAATGCAATTGTCTCGTTGTTTTGCAACTTAATACCGGAAGGGGTTCGGACGATAACCTGAAGGTGGACTTTTTAGGCATAGATGCATGCTGGATAGCGGTCTATGTACTTTGTCGTAATGCCCAATTAAATCTCACTATATTTATCATGACATGTATGTGCATTGTTATGCCCTCTCTATTTGTCAATTGCTCGACTGTAATTTGTTCACCCAACATGCTTTTATCTTATGGGAGAGACACCTCTAGTGAACTGTGGACCCCGGTCCTATTCTTTACATCGCATACAATCTGCTGCTATTGTTCTTTACTGTTCTTGCAAACAATCATCTTCCACACAATACGGTTAATCCTTTGTTACAGCAAGCCGGTGAGATTGACAACCTCACCGTTTCGTTGGGGCAAAGTACTTTGGTTGTGTTGTGCAGGTTCCACGTTGGCGCCGGAATCTCTGGTGTTGCGCCGCACTACATCCCGCCGCCATCAACCTTCAACGTGCTTCTTGGCTCCTCCTGGTTCGATAAACCTTGGTTTCTTTCTGATGGAAAACTTGCTACTGTCTGCATCACACCTTCCTCTTGGGGTTCCCGACGGACGTGTGTCAACTGCACGCATCAAGCTCTTTTTCTGGCGCCGTTGCCGGGGAGATCAAGACACGCTGCAAGGGGAGTCTCCACTTCCCAATCTCTTTACTTTGTTTTTGTCTTGCTTTATTTTATTTACTACTTTGTTTGCTGCATTATATCAAAACACAAAAAAATTAGTTGCTAGTTTTACTTTATTTACTCGTCTTGCACTCTATATCAAAAACACAAAAAAATTAGTTACTTGCATTTATTTTATCTAGTTTGCTTTATTTACTACTGCTAAAATGGCCACCCCTGAAAATACTAAGTTGTGTGACTTCACAACCACAAATAATAATGATTTCTTATGCACACCTATTGCTCCACCTGCTACTACAGCAGAATTCTTTGAAATTAAACCTCGCTTTACTCGAATCTTGTTATGCGAGAGCAATTTTCTAGTGTTAGTTCTGATGATGCTGCTGCCCATCTTAATAATTTTGTTGAACTATGTGAAATGCAAAAGTATAAGGATGTAGATGGTGATATTATTAAATTGAAATTGTTTCCTTTCTCATTAAGAGGAAGAGCTAAAGATTGGTTGCTATCTCTCGCCTAAGAATAGTATTGATTCCTGGACTAAATGCAAGGATGCTTTTATTGGTAGATATTATCCCCCTGCTAAAATTATATCTTTGAGGAGTAGCATAATGAATTTTAAACAATTGGATAATGAACATGTTGCTCAAGCTTGGGAAAGAATGAAATCTTTGGTTAAAAATTGCCCAACCCATGGACCGACTACTTGGATGATCATCCAAACCTTCTATGCGGGACTAAATTTTTCTTCGCGGAATTTATTGGATTCAGCTGCTGGAGGTACCTTTATGTCCATCACTTTGGGGGCGGCTACAAAGCTCCTTGATAATATGATGATTAATTACTCCGAATGGCACACTGAAAGAGCTCCACAAGGTAAGAAGGTAAATTCCGTTGAAGAATCCTCTTCCTTGAATGATAAGATTGATGCTATTATGTCTATGCTTGTGAATGATAGGACTAATGTTGATCCTAATAATGTTCCGTTAGCTTCATTGGTTGCCCAAGAAGAACATGTTGATGTAAACTTCATTAAAAACAATAACTTCAACAACAATGCTTATAGGAACAATTCTGGTAATAACTATAGGCCATATCCTTCTTCTAATGGTAATGGTTATGGTAATTCTTATGGGAATTCTTACAACAATAATAGGAGTGTACCCCCTGGTCTTGAAGCCATGCTTAAAGAATTTATTAGTACACAAACTTCTTTTAACAAATCTGTTGAGGAAAAGCTTGATAAAATTGATATCCTTGCTTCTAGAGTTGATAGACTTGCCTCTGATGTTGATCTTTTAAAATTGAAAGTTATGCCTAATGAGGATATTGAAAATAAAATTGCTACTACAGCAAATGTCATCCAAGTTAGAATTAATGAGAATATAAGATTAATGGCTGAATTGCGTGCTAGGTGGGATAGAGAAGAAAATGAAAAACTAGCTAAAGAGAAAAAATGTAGCTAAAGTTTGGACTATTACCACCACTAGCAATGTTAATGATTCACATGTTGCTGCACCTCCTACTATTAATGGTAAGATAATTGGTGATGGCAATGTTTCTACTCCTAGTGCAAAGCGTGCAAAATTACCTGAAACTGCTAAAACTGCTGAAACTGCCTGTGATAAAACTGCTGAAATTTTTTCCAACCTTGGGGATGATAATCCCATTGCTTTAGATTGTAATGATTTAGATTTTTATGATTGCCACATCTCTGAAGTTATAAAGTTCTTACAAAAACTTGCTAAGAGTCCCAATGCTAGCGCTCGTAAACTTGGCTTTCACAAAACATATTACAAATGCTCTCATAAAAGCTAGAGAAGAGAAACTAAAACTTGAAACTTCTATTCCTAGAAAGCTAGAGGATGGTTGGGAGCCCATCATTAAAATGAGGGTCAATGATTTTTATTGTAATGCTTTATGTGATCTTGGTGCAAGTATTTCGTTATGCCTAAGAAAGTCTATGATATGCTTGACTTGCCACCATTAAAAAATTGTTATCCGGATGTTAATCTCGCTGATAATGCTAAAAAGAAACCTTTGGGGAGAGTTGATAATGTTCATATTATGGTTAACAATAACCTTGTCCCCGTTGATTTTGTTGTCTTGGATATTGAATGCAATGCATCTTGCCCCATTATATTGGGAAGACCTTTTCTTCGAACCGTTGGTGCTACTATTGATATGAAGGAAGGTAATATTAAATATCAATTTCCTCTCAAGAAAGGTATGGAACACTTCCCTAGAAATAGAATGAAGTTACCTTATGATTCTATCATTAGAACAAATTATGATGTTGATGCTTCGTCTCTCTATGTTACTTGATTTACACTTTCTGCGCCTAGCTGAAAGGCGTTAAAGAAAAGCGCTTATGGGAGACAACCCATGTTTTTACTACAGTATTTTTGTTTTATATTTGAGTCTTGGAAGTTGTTTACTACTGTAGCAACCTCTCCTTATCTTAGTTTTATGTTTTGTTGTGCCAAGTAAAGTCTTTGATAGTAAAGTGAATACTAGATTTGGATTACTCGCGCAGAAACAGATTTCTTTGCTGTCACGAATCTGGGTCTAATTCTCTGTAGGTAACTCAGAAAATTAAGCCAATTTACGTGAGTGATCCTCAGATATGTACGCAACTTTCATTCAATTTGGGCATTTTCATTTGAGCAAGTCTGGTGCCTCAATAAAATCCATCTTTACGGACTGTTCTGTTTTGACAGATTCTGCCTTTTATTTCGCATTGCCTCTTTTGCTGAATTTCTTTGATCCATTAATGTCCAGTAGCTTTATGCAATGTCCAGAAGTGTTAAGAATGATTATGTAACCTCTGAACATGTTAATTTTTATGGTGCACTAACCCTCTAATGAGTTGTTTCGAGTTTGGTGTGGAGGAAGTTTTCAAGGATCAAGAGAGGAGTATGATGCAATATGATCAAGGAGAGTGAAAGCTCTAAGCTTGGGGATGCCCCGGTGGTTCACCCCTGCATATTCTAAGAAGACTCAAGCGTTTAAGCTTGGGGATGCCCAAGGCATCCCCTTCTTTATCGACAACATTATCAGGTTCCTCCCCTGAAACTATATTTTTATTCCGTCACATCTTATGCACTTTGCTTGGAGCGTCGGTTTGTTTTTGTTTTTGTTTTGTTTGAATAAAATGGATCCTAGCATTCACTATATGGGAGAGAGACACGCTCCGCTGTTGCATATGGACAAGTATGTCCTTAGGCTTTACTCATAGTATTCATGGTGCAGTTTCTTCTTCGTTAAATTGTTATATGGTTGGAATTGGAAAATGCTACATGTAGTAATTCTAAAATTTCTTGGATAATTTGATACTTGGCAATTGTTGTGCTCATGTTTAATCTCTTGCATCATATACTTTGCACCCATTAATGAAGAAACACCTAGAGCTTGCTAATTTGGTTTGCATATTTGGTTTCTCTAAAGTCTAGATAATTTCTAGTATTGAGTTTTGAACAACAAGGAAGACGGTGTAGAGTCTTATAATGTTTACAATATGTCTTTTATGTGAGTTTTGCTGCACCGTTCATCCTTGTGTTTGTTTCAAATAACCTTGCTAGCCTAAACCTTGTATCGAGAGGGAATACTTCTCATGCATCCAAAATCCTTGAGCCAACCACTATGCCATTTGTGTCCACCATACCTACCTACTACATGGTATTTCTCCGCCATTCCAAAGTAAATTGCTTGAGTGCTACCTTTAAAATTCCATCATTCACCTTTGCAATATATAGCTCATGGGACAAATAGCTTAAAAACTATTGTGGTATTGAATATGTACTTATGCACTTTATCTCTTATTAAGTTGCTTGTTGTGCGATAACCTTGTTTCTGGGACGCCATCAACTATTCTTTGTTGAATATCATGTGAGTTGCTATGCATGTCCGTCTTGTCCGAAGTAAGAGAGATCTACCACCTTAATGGTTGGAGCATGCATATTGTTAGAGAAGAACATTGGGCCGCTAACTAAAGCCATGATTCATGGTGTAAGTTTCAGTTTTGGACATATATCCTCAATCTCATATGAGAATAATAATTGTTGCCACATGCTTATGCATTAAAGAGGAGTCCATTATCTGTTGTCCATGTTGTCCCGGTATGGATGTCTAAGTTGAGAATAATCAAAAGCGAGAAATCCAAAATGCGAGCTTTCTCCTTAGACCTTTGTACGAAGCGGCATGGAGGTACCCCTTTGTGACACTTGGTTAAAACATGTGTATTGCGATGATCCGGTAGTCCAAGCTAATTAGGACAAGGTGCGGGCACTATTAGTATACTATGCATGAGGCTTGCAACTTGTAAGATATAATTTACATAACTCATATGCTTTATTACTACCGTTGACAAAATTGTTTCATGTTTTCAAAATAAAAGCTCTAGCACAAATATAGCAATCGATGCTTTCCTCTTTGAAGGACCATTCTTTTTACTTTTATGTTGAGTCAGTTCACCTATCTCTCTCCACCTCAAGAAGCAAACACTTGTGTGAACTGTGCATTGATTCCTACATACTTGCATATTGCACTTGTTATATTACTCTATGTTGACAATTATCCATGAGATATACATGTTAAAAGTTGAAAGCAACCGCTGAAACTTAATCTTCCTTTGTGTTGCTTCAATACCTTTAATTTAATTTATTGCTTTATGATTTAACTCTTATGCAAGACTTATTGATGCTTGTCTTGAAGTACTATTCATGAAAAGTCTTTGCTTTATGATTCACTTGTTTACTCATGTCATTACCATTGTTTTGATCGCTGCATTCATTACATATGTTTACAAATAGTATGATCAAGGTTATGATGGCATGTCACTTCAGTAAATTATCTTTGTTATCGTTTTACCTCGCTCGGGACGAGCGTAACTAAGCTTGGGGATGCCGATACGTCTCCGACGTATCGATAATTTCTTATGTTTCATGCCACATTATTGATGATATCTACATGTTTTATGCACACTTTATGTCATATTCGTGCATTTTCCGGAACTAACCTATTAACAAGATGCCGAAGAGCCGCTTGTTGTTTTCTCGCTGTTTTTGGTTTCGAAATCCTAGTAAAGAAATATTCTCGGAATTGGACGAAATCAACGCCCAGGGTCCTATTTTGCCACGAAGCTTCCAGAAGACCGAAGGAGAGTCGAAGTGGGGCCACGAGGTGGAGACACACCAGGGCAGCGCGGCCCAGGCCCTAGCCGCGCCGACCTATGGTGTGGGCCCCTCGTGCCGCCTCTTTACCTGCCCTTCCGCCTACAAATAGCCTCCGTCGCGAAACCCCCAGTACCGAGAGCCACGATACGGAAAACCTTACCGAGACGCCGCCGCCGCCAATCCCATCTCGGGGGATTCTCGGAGATCTCCTCCGGCACCCCGCCGGAGAGGGGATTCATCTCCCGGAGGACTCTTCACCGCCATGGTCACCTCCGGAGTGATGAGTGAGTAGTTCACCCCTGGACTATGGGTCCATAGCAGTAGCTAGATGGTTGTCTTCTCCTCATTGTGCTTCATTGTTGGATCTTGTGAGCTGCCTAACATGATCAAGATCATCTATCCGTAATACTATATGTTGTGTTTGTCGGGATCCGATGGATAGAGAATACTATGTTATGTTAATTATCAAGTTATTACCTATGTGTTGTTTAAGATCTTGCATGCTCTCCGTTATTAGTAGAGGCTCGGCCAAGTTTTCGCTATTAACTCCAAGAGGGAGTATTTATGCTCGATAGTGGGTTCATGTCTCCGTGAATGCGGGGAGTGACGAAACCCTAAGGTTATGGATGTCTTGTTGCCACTAGGGATAAAACATTGATGCTATGTCCGAGGATGTAGTTATTGATTACATTACGCACCATACTTAATGCAATTGTCCGTTGTTTTGCAACTTAATACCGGAAGGGGTTCGGACGATAACCTCGAAGGTGGACTTTTTAGGCATTGATGCATGCTGGATAGCGGTCTATGTACTTTGTCGTAATGCCCAATTAAATCTCACTATATTTATCATGACATGTATGTGCATTGTTATGCCCTCTCTATTTGTTAATTGCCCGACTGTAATTTGTTCACCCAACATGCTTTTATCTTATGGGAGAGACACCTCTAGTGAACCTGTGGACCCCGGTCCTATTCTTTACATCGCATACAATCTGCTGCTATTGTTCTTTACTGTTCTTGCAAACAATCATCTTCCACACAATACGGTTAATCCTTTGTTACAGCAAGCCGGTGAGATTGACAACCTCACTGTTTCGTTGGGGCAAAGTACTTTGGTTGTGTTGTGCAGGTTCCACGTTGGCGCCGGAATCTCCGGTGTTGCGCCGCACTACATCCCGCCGCCATCAACCTTCAACGTGCTTCTTGGCTCCTCCTGGTTCGATAAACCTTGGTTTCTTTCTGAGGGAAAACTTGCTACTGTCTGCATCACACCTTCCTCTTGGGGTTCCCAACGGACGTGTGTCAACTGCACTCATCAGTCTTCAACGACATGGAGAAGGAGATGGACGCATATATCACAGAATGCAGGAGGGAAGTAAATCTCGAGCTCACATAGTATCACCACGATCTCATCCTGTAGCATCTTGAGCTGCCTCACGCCGATCAACTTCCTGGTGATAACGTCAAAAAAGTTGCAAAGGCCAAACAGCGTATCACGGACGTGCTCGTCCATTATGCCTCGGATCGCAACGGGAAGTATCTGCGTCATTAGCACGTGGCAATTGTGAGACTTCATCCCGGTGAACCTCTTCTTCGCTACGTCCAGATATCTGCTTATATTCCCCGAGTAACCGTGAGGAACTTTCACTCCTAGGAGGCACCTGAAAAACGCTCGAGCTCCTCCGGACTCGTTGTGAAGCTGTGCAGCGGGAAGCTGCACCGCGTTCTTCTTAGCCCTTTTGCGGAGACGTTGAGTCCCTTCCGTCCGATCATCATCATCATCATCATCGTCGTCGTCGCATATCGGGGCTTGAAGATCTTTCCCGATGCCAAAATGTTTACGATCGTATCTTGCTTTCGGTCCATCCTTGGACTTTTCCGAGTTGCAAAGAGTGCTAAGCGAGACTCTCGGTAACGTTCTTCGTAATGTGCATGACATCGAGGCTGTGGGGCGTGTGGAGGACCTTCCGATGACTCCAAGTCGTGGAAAACGGACCTCGCTTTCCATACACCGAGCAGCGGCTCCGGCTTCGGTCGCTTCTTTCCCGGCGCCGGGCACTCCTTCCAATATTTCGAAGATCATCGATTTCTGCGCCGCTCCTCGGGCGTGGGGGTCCATCGGGCTCATCTTTACCATTGAACAGATCACCGCGTTTTCTCCACGGGTGATCCAAGCGAAGCCACCTTCGAGCACCTGGGTACACGGTTTTCGAGGACCCGGGATCCCTTGGTAGTTGTAGATGCGGGGTCTCGTCCATGCACTTCACACACCCGTTGAATCCGTGGCCGACCTGGGCAGATACATATACGTAACCAGGATAGTCCGTGACCGTCGTGATCAACGCGGCTCTCATATCGAAATAAGTTCTAGTGTAGGCGTCCCACGTACGGGGTGGCGTCTTCCACAACGTGTCTAACTCCTCTTTCAGCAGCCCGAGATACAAATGCATGTCGACACCTGGTTGTTTCGGCCCCCGAATGAGAATACTCGGTGTATGTACCTTTGCTTGGTGCACAGCCACGAGGGTAGGTTGTAAGGCCATACAAACACAGAGCCGGGTGCTATGCGTGCTACTCGGTTGCCGAACGGATTGAGTCCATCGGTGCTCATACCCAGCCTGATGTTCCTTGCGTCGCCCCCGAACCTAGGGAAGGCGATGTCCAATGCTTGCCACCGTCCGGCGTCCGAAGGGTGTGTCAAGCATATAGCCCATCTCCGGATCTTCTTCGGGCTTCGCCTTTCCGCGTGCCATTGCATGAGCTTTGCTTCCTTAGGATCCACGAAATACCGCCGCAGACGGGGAGTGATAGGAAAGTACCATACCACTTTTCGAGGTACCTTCTTGTTCCCAACCTTGTACCGTCCGTGGCCACACACCGGACATGTGGTTCTGTCCTTGTACTCGCACCTATAAATCACACAATCATTAATGCAGGCGTGGTATTTTTCGTGCGGTAGGTCAAGGGGACACACGACTTTCTTGGCCTCCTCGGTACTACTTGGCAATGTGTTCCCCTCCGGGAGACGATCGTGCCAGAATTTTAAGTTCTTGCTGAAGCCGGAATCGGTCCACTTGTTCTGCGTCTTCATCCGCGGTAATCAAGCGTTACATGCAAGCGCGTATCCCGCGGACGACACCCAGGAAAGATCGGAGTCATCCCGTCTTTCTCCATTTGCGACAGCTTGGCTCTCTCTCTAGCTGCAACTCTATCGTTGCTCGTCTCCTGGAGGAGAAGATCTTGAACATGAGAGTCCCGCAAGGCTAAAATTAGCGGGGTCGCGCCGGAATCTTCTTCTTCATCATGATGATCTTCTCCGCCGGCATCTTCTTCTTCATGATGATCTTCTCCGCCGACTTCTTCTTCATGATGATAGTCCCCGTCGGCATGATGATAGTCTTCTTCATGATGATAGTCATCTCGCTCGACATGGTCTTCATGCGCACCATTTGATGGGGCCGGCCGCGCCTGGTTGTCTTGCATGAAACCGCGCCTCAGCAGGTGCTCCTCCAGTTGTGCGGAATCAGGGTTGATCAACGCTCGAGTTTGCATGATCGACACAGACATCTTATCTGGCGCCTATTGTTCCGAATCATGTCCTCCTTCGCGTCTATCTTGTATCTAGAGATTCGAGCGGAACTCATCGAGAGGATCATGCTTGCCTGCAAATGGTATACATAGAACAGGAAATTAGAACCGCAACAAATGCACACACATGCATGGGCCGTACCTCTCCTCAAGGTATTACATGGAGCGGAAAAATTCGGCATGACCTCTCCTCAAAGTAGGACATATGGGTAGTGCAAAATTTGCCGAAACGGAAATAAATCAACATTTCGGCAAACATCCATGCACCACACCGGCACACACACAAGCGCTTCACCTGCAACAAGCATCCATACACACGACGGCCACACAAGATTTACAAGCATATGCATGTCTCCTCCAAGCATATGTATGTCTCCTCCAACTACTCACCTTGTAGATTCGATACCGAGACGAGACCGCGATCGATGAGTTCGAGAGGAGGAGAGAGTATGGAGACCCTTCTCCTCAACTCCAATTATGTATCAACCAAAGTAAGTGCAATAAATACCCAAGCAAGTGAAAAGTAGAGCCAAAATGGTATGAGAGAGAAGGGGGGAACGAGCTAGATGGAGGAAGAAGAATGGCTTGTGTAGTGTGGTAGGTGGGAGGTTGGCTCACTTTTGTAGATCTGGTTCGCTAATTATGTGGCGCACCGAGCACAGTGCGCCACAGAATACCTTATTTACGTAGGCGCACCGAGCGCAAGTGCGCCACGTAATCACCTTATTTCGTGGCGCACTGTCGCCGTGCGCCACAGAATAAGGAATTTCCGTGGCGCACTGTGGTTGGTGCGCCATAGAAATAGTAAAACCAATGATTGGGGGTGACAGGTTGTGGGGCTCACCAAGTTTTTGTGGCGCACGGTTCGCTAGTGCGCCACAAAATTAAGCTATTTCTGTGGCGCACCTTGCCTGGTGCGCCACAAAATAAGTTTCTGTGGCGCATTTTTAACGGTGCGCCACAGAACTAAGCTTCGCCTATAAGAGTTTTCCTACTAGTGATGGTGCAATATGCAGGGAACCCCTCATACACTTGGACTATACAGTAAAAGAGTCTATACATCACTAACACTAATCACTTGTGTTGACACTTCTTCTCTTGGTCATCATCGATGCTGGACACGATTTCTCGTACATAATCAATTCTTAGAGCCCATCGTTACACCGACTTGTAATACACATACTTGTAAAGATGGTAGGCGCCACCGTTCTATAAATTTTATTAAGATAGAAATCCAAACGATTTTACAATTAAATACTTACAGACAGATATGAGATCTAGGTTTGGCATGAACCAATTTCTTGGACAAAATGTAGCACTACAAACCAAGAAAATAAAATGAGAATTTTTGGATTAAAAATATTCATTTATGTTTAGACATGGGACATGAGAGAAAAATGCTAATCGTTGCTTCCTTTGTCCCTTTGTATTATTATTACTATTATCCATTTCACAATCCAAAATGCTCCATATGATCGTGTTTAATGGTTTTAGTTGATATAGCTTAAAGGGAGTGGCAGTTTTCGCGTTTGCTACAATATCAAAGCAATCTTTTATTGTTATCCTAGCTCAAGTGTTCATGCTAAATTCTACTCCATATTCCATCTATCATCTACGAAAAAAGATCTTTATATTACCAAATTCTTATACAGGAATGCACCATTGAAGTCTCTTTACTGCCAATGACTGAGTTTAGCTTGAGGTATAGTTAGGTCATCAAAGTAACGAACTCCAGAAAAAAAAAATAGACTAAGAGGAGCATAAACATCAATCACCTGTCAAATTACACGAACCTGCTAAGATCATCTCCAACATGCGCGCTATAAATCAGCGCGCTATACCACGCTGCCGGCACGCTGTAAAAAGGATGGCGTGCGCTGGACCGATTTTTGCCCCGCCGGATGCTGCATTTTGCAGCGCCCGTTGGCGCGCAAAATAAGCACCTCCGTCGAACGCTCCATTTTGCAGCGCGCAGCGCGGCGCAAACAACAATCACACACAACTATGCCTCAAACAAGATTAAACAACCATATAAATTCACAAATAAATTATACCATCCAAATACAATATATTGTTCACATCAAATACAACAAATACATGAAATTGTTCACACCAAATACAACAAGTTTAGAGACCAACATAGTTTTGAGACAATACAACACATAGTTTTCAAATAAATACAACAAGTATGCAACTATTATTGTCCATTCCAATTCCACCATTCTTCCATTAGATATTTTTGAAGCTCATCATGTGTGTCGTTGCACCGAATGGCATGGTATGAGGCAATGAACCGGGCAATCCTATGCACTACAAGAGATCTGATATACTATGACGAAAACCCTCATGACAGTGGTCTGTAACGTCATGGAATATCACAATGTATGACGTTTCACCTCTGGCGTCATGCATTCCAAAAGTTCTGTGACGGTCACACAAGCACCGTCACACATTAGCACATTCTGTGACGACTAGATAGCTTCCGTGACGAGCGTGGATGTGTCACGGAAAAATTAACACTGGTACTACATCATGTAATAGCTAGCACTACATCATGTAATAGCTAGCGGGAGGACCATTGAGATGGGACCTATATATTGTGACACAAATAAACCGTTATGAAATATATATTTGACAAGACGTGAATCGTTCAGTCGGAAACCACACATGTCGAGAAGAACTAAGAAATATCGATACTAAATATTCCTTACACGGAAGGAGAAATAATAATAAAGATGGCTACTAATAAAAAAAGTATATTACGCAGAAGTTAAATTTGTGCTATATCGCCTATGTGTGGGTACCAATAGTCCAATACCATTATAACACTTGGACTGGTATTTGGTTAGGATTAATTCCTCGAGGGAAAGAACAGGAACGCTCAGATTCATCAACCAAAAGATAAAAATAACATATGCATGATCTCGTCAAACTTATATTTTCCCTCTAAATAAAATCCGTATTTTCACCCGCCCTATGTCTCCACGTGTGGGACAGTTGCAAAATTTCTATGAACAACTCCTGCGAGGAGTCACCGCCCACTCCCCTGTTTCTCGTGCTCGTCTCCCCAATTCTCGCCACGCACCAGATCGGAGGCCTTCGATCCATCCGCCCTAGCAGTTCGAACGGCGGAGCGCTCCTCATATAAGGGATCGGGGCCGCTGGCCTCACCTACGGCCGTCTTTCCCACGCCACAGCCCGCTTGAACGCCGCCGCCCTCCCCGCCGGCGGGATCGGACCCGCCGGCCTCACCCACGACGTCCTCCTTCACGCCCCTTCCCTGGTTCCCTCCCACGACTGCACCCAGGCAAACGCTACCGCCTGCATACGCGAGAATGCCACCGTCCACACCCGCGCGAACACCGGCGCCCTCCTCAAGGTACGTCTTCTACAATACTAGCGAATACTGCATGTACTTTCTGTATTTGTTGATCCGTGCCACCATATTTTTTGCGGACTATGTGGTGTGATGTTTTTCTTCTGCATTTCATAGTAGCTTGATATTTGAGATCGATCCCATGATCAACCTGTGTGTCTGACGGGTACTAAGTTTTAGGTTCTGGCTAGATATCTAGCAAAAGCAGCTTTGATTGGCTTGGACTGCATATTTTTCTATCTGAAATCCTCTAAACAAGCATTGCGTTTTGGCCTTATGGTAAATGGAGTTGTAATATGTGTGGTAGTGAAATTCTTCAGTGCAAAATTGCATCTGTACTTTGACGATTCTTGATTAAAACATGTGGAATATTTTGTCTCAAAGCTAGTGTCTATTGATCAAACAATGAGCTGCTGGTTCAGCAGAAGCAAAGGCCGCTTTTTTTTTGTACTTTTCAGCTTGGTTCTTCTGTTTAGTACGCATTGTTGTTTTCTCGCCATGCGCCACGGTGGCGCAACATCTTCAGATATGAATCAGCCTCCAGCTTTGTTTGTGTTTCTGAATTTGCATTTTTGCACCATGGCGCCGCACCATGTTCATAGATGAATCAGCTGTCACAGCAACACGTCGTCTTAACGTTTGGTCGCTGTTGTCTAATCGTCCAAGTACTTCTGAGAATTTCACTTTCTCTTGAAGTCCACACATAATCAAACCATATGTATGTACAATAAACAAATATCAAATTCAGATACACTTAACTAGTGTTAGCATAACATATTTTTGAATAATGAGCATCTATCATCATCCATTCTGGTAAAAATAAATGAAAACAGTTTGTACATTTTTTTTCGATAAAGGGAATATATTAATATCAGAAGATACCAATTACACCCAGCCTCTGCAACAACGCACCACCCTAATGGCAGTACGGATGCACACATCCAAAAAAGGAAAAAGAAAACTAAGAAACAAAAACCCCGCTACAGCATTCTAGGCCTAGCAACAACAATACATCCACCACCAAGACAACACCTGAAATACAGACTCTCCAAAAGCGACGCCTCCAAGAAGGAAACAGTGCACCAGCGCCGTCGTCGCCCGATCAAAGATCTTAGGAGTTCAGTAATGCATTTACAAACATAAATACCATGCAGCTTTCTTATCGATGTATTTATTCATCGGTCAAAAAATGGAGATGCCACTCCAGTCTTGATGGCTCAAACTATGCAGAGTGGAAAGAAACAGTTTTACATTACCTTGGGTGTGCTGATTTGGTGAAGTTAAGCAATCAGCAGTCAAGTATATATTCAGAGTCCTCTTTTGGTCTCTACTTTAATCCTTTACTTGCTTGCCGTGTCTAAATAGAAGATTACTCTTCCTGTTGTGCAATACGTGCTAGACTGAAACATGCTAGTTTTGTTACAGTAGTTTTGTGAGTGCGTAAGTTTCTAGTAAACAAACGGATTGTTTCTAAGAAATGTTTTCTGTATATGTCAAATCTCTGAAGCTATACATATAAATGAACATGTTAGTTCGAGATGGTTGTCATAATCAGTAGCTAGCAAAATATATATATTGAGGTTTTGGCTTTAATGCCCTTACACGACGACCTTCACATTTGAGCTTTGTTTGAAGTACAAGCAGTTCATTTTTTGAACTTAATGAAACAAGTTCTAGGCTGTCATTTGTCTTGGTCTATGCACCCGGTTCTAAGTAATTTGTCCAGCAACACATGGATGACAAGAGGTGGCAGATTAATTGAAGCCATTGGTTTCTTTGCATTTGTTTGTACAACTTTTCCTGCTTGCTAACATGCTATTTATATACTCATGTCTAGCAGATTTTTAAAAAATATAACAATTTCTAGGTTGTCATTTGTCTTGGTCAATGCATCTGATTTATGTACTCATTTGCGGTGAGACATTTTCCTTCGTTCGTTTTATTTCCATTTTCACATGTTGCCCTGTATATTTATTGATGTATCCTATCATTCATTACTTTTAGAAAAACTTTGAAATGGATCCAAATGAGGTGGCCAGAGGTGTATGCACAAAGGTACTCCAGAAAGGTGTTTGACAACAACGATACATCTTGAAGATGGATTATTTCAGGGGCTGTACAAAACAAAATTGGGAAGCTCTTGTCAACAAAAGGTCAGATGGAAGCAATAGGGTTTGTATCAAAATAAGCCACCATCGATACCTATAATGAATCTGAAGTTGCATAATACTTTGTTTTAGTTTGCTACTAGTTGGTTTACCTTCCATTTGTTATTAATCTTGATGTTCCCTGGTAGTAAAAGCATGCACTAGATAGATAGATCTGACATGGCTCGTAAGTTGTTCAATTTTTTTTACCAGTCAATTTAATCTACTATAACTTCTTTGCCTCAAGCATTATCTATGTATAAAGCTTGTAGATGCTCACGACCTAGCAGGTATAAACCTACTTTTACTCTGTACATGTTTAAAGGTTGTGAAACATGATATGTAACCTATGTTACATGGACGACTATGATGGTAGAAGTTTGTCCAGCTTGTAGGGCCATCTTATTTCTCCATATTCCATTCTTTGACTACAGAAGCACGTCCTTGCAATCATAAACACTTCAGCAGATTCCCCTATGATGTATTGTAAATTATAATCTCTAACACGGACTTATTTGAGCTAGAAATCTATAGTGAGTGGGTTAACTTGTCATGTGTTAACACTTATACAAGAAATATTTGTAGCGAATACTTCAACTAGATAAGGTTTATTAGACACTTTTTGCTATATGCTTTTGCCTAGCTATGACCTGAAGTATTTAGGACAGAGTAAGGTAGAGACATTCTTACCGTTATCTTGGACATAGTAATGGTGAAACAGAGTAAGCTGATAATACTGGTGTTAGTAGCGTCATCGGCAGTACCTAATGAACATGCTTGCTGTTTTTATAAATGTCTGTTTGTATTGATAATACTAATATTCATTTGCTTCATATAGGAAATTTGTGCAAAGATAAAGGAGAACCGAGAAGCTGTCAAGCATCGCCAAACTATACAAAAGAAGCAACAAGAAGAATTGGTAGCTATGAAGAAAAACCAAGAAGAGCATAAAGCTTATGAAAAAGAAGCAAAGGAACATGACACCCTTATTAGTTTCCTCTTACAAAAACATGCAACTCAGACCTAGCCACCATACTTATGGTGCATGAAAGCCATCATTATATGGTGGTGCACGAACTTAGTTTTCTTGTCTTTTTTTTCTTGTGGGGAAAGTTTCCTTGACTTTAGTTATGTTAATTTTACAGGGCAACTTATTTAGTTATGTATGATGATATTTGGTTGAGAGTTAGATATATATTGTGATTTCAATGGGAATTGAGTATATGTTGTCATATGTATTCAATATTAATTTAAATTCACATTTTAACGTATATTAAATTTGGTAATTATTACAAGCAAAAAATAAATAAAATTGAATTAAAATTACATGCAAAAGTAATTTTATACAATAATACCTAGAAAAATGGGAAAATAAATATTATTTCGTGCTAATATAATTAGGAAAATTATAATGAAATAAAAATTCAAAAATAAAAATTTGAAAAATATTAGAAATTTTCTAAATTAATTAAATGAAATTACATATGACATCACTTAAATCTGTGACGCAAATCCATGACGTTTCTTCGCCATGGGATGCTCTCCTTGGTGCTGACATCACACATGACATCATCCATAGTCTGTGACGTTTTTTCGCGCGCCGCGTCACTAGGGAGTAATCTGTGACGGGGATTCCGTGACGATGATCGTGACGCTCAAACTACGTCATAGAGGGGTCTTCCGTGACGTTTATTGCTATTGTATGACGTTTTGAGCTCGTCACATTATATCAGATCCCTTGTAGTGATGTGTGTTCCTCCTCACTTGCACGGAACCCCCATCAACTCGTAGTGGGTATGATCCACATCTTCCCCGCGATCATCCTCTATAATCATGTTATGCATGATGACACAAGCGGCCATGATATACCAAAGGCATTCTTGGTCCCAAAATCTAGCCGGTCCTCTAACAATTGTAAATTGGGCTTGCAAAATCCCAGATGATATCTCTACATTTTTCCTAGCCGCCGCTTGTGCATTGTGGAATTGGGTTTGCTTCTTACCTCTTGGTTGAATAATCGGCTTCACAAATGTTTGCCACCTTGGATATATGCCGTCGGCGAGGAAGTAACCATAGTTGTACTTGTGGCCATTTTCTTCAAACTCCACCAATGGACCTTCCCGCATTGCAAGTGTTGTCATTAGTGGTGATCGTTGAAGAACATTGATGTCATTGCAAGACCCGGTCATTCCAAAAAATGCATGCCATATCCAAGTCTCTTGGTCGGCGACCGCTTCAAGGACTATGGTGGCATACTTCTTGTACCATTTGAATTGTCCATGCCATGCCTGCTCGACAATTCTTCCAACTCCAATGCATCCAATCAATGGAACCAAGCATACCGGGAAACCCCCGGTTGGCGTTGATCTCCAAAAGCCTTGCCGTGTCTTGAGCATTGGGGGATCTCAAGTATGTGGAGTCAAAGACATTGACAATTGCAACGGCAAAGCGCTTCACACACAAGATAGAAGTGCTCTCTCCCATGGCCAAATGATCATCAACTAGATCCGCCGGTATACCATATGCCAACATACGCAAGGCGGCGGTCACCTTTTGATTGGTATGACCAAGTTCTCCGACGGCATTTATCCTTTGCTCAAAGAACCGATCATACTTGGTCACCTCCGTTGCAATGTGCTTGAACACGTTGATACTCATTCAAAAACGCCACCGAAAATAGCTTTCGGGGAATATCAGATTCTCATTGAAATATGACCGCATCAACTTCTCATGCCCTTCAATCCTTTCTCTCCACAACTTATGTCTACCGAACACCGATCCACCAAATTTTGGCTTCTTAACGGCGCGGTATGCTAATAGTAGCGATATGTTCTCCTCTTCCTCTTGGTCGTACTCGTCATCCGATGAATCGTATGATGAACTCTACAAACATACATATGAAATTACTTAACTACAACTATAATAGCTAATCGGCGAGCAAAATCATGGAGGCCGGCCGGCGGAGATGCATACCTTGCGAGCAAATCGGCGAGCATCATGGTCGCGCCATGTCGTTAGCAAACTCGAAGACGATGACATGGCGACGACGGCGGGGAGGAGAACGCGACGGCGGCGCAAAGGAGTAGGCGGAGGAGAAGCGCCGGCTACTAGCTCCTGACTTGCGGTGAATCTATGTGTTGAAGTCGTGTCCTCCGGCAGACCCTCTCCTGGCCCTTATATTGCAAGTCAGGTCCCGAGAGTTCTATCCGGATTCGACTAGGTTGCAAGCAGGCCGGCCCATTTAGTTTGCAGGCCAGGCCAGCTGACTTAGTTTGAACTGTCAATTATATAACTGGGCTAGTCAATTAGGTACGTGGGCGGGGCCTAACTTCTCAGGTTGACTGGTCAAAACCTAAATGGGCCGGCCCACTAAGCTCGTGGGCCGGTCCGAATGTCTTTGTTTGACTGGTCAACAATATAGTTGGGTTGGCCCATTGAGCAAGTGGGCCGAGCCGAATGTTTTTGTTTGACCAGTCAACACGATACATGGGCCGACCCAATAAGCTTGTGGGTTGGGCCGAATGTCTTCGTTTGACCGGTCAACAGGAAAACGGGCCAGCCCAATAAGCATGTGGGCCGGGCCAAATATCTTGATTTGAACAGTGCCAAATAAGCATGTGGGCTGGACCAAATGTTTTTGTTTGACCGGTCAATAGGATAACTGGGCTAGCCCAATAAGCACATGGGCCAGGCCGAATGTATTTGTTTGACCGGTCAACAGGATAACTGAGCCGGGCTAAATTCATTTGTTTCACCGGTTAACTAATAATATTAACGACCCATTTTATTAATGGGTCGGCCCTGTGTAAACTTTTGTCCAGTCAATATGTTGACCAAGCTGGCCCGTTTAGTTGGTGGGTCAGCCCATTAGCCCACTACATAATATATATATGGGCCTAGAAAAGCCCAACGCCTTGTTGGATGAGGTGCGTGAAGCATGTTGTTATTTGTTGAGCCGGCCCATCTACGAATTGCTATGTTAACATGCTGGCCTGTAAGGCGCTTTAGGTTTTGCGGGCCGTTCCATATGTGATTTCGCTTAATTGGGCCGTTGCCTGGATGAGAATTTGTGATTTAGTTTGCGCCAACTATGGCCGGTTATGTTCTAAGAATATTTACGCAGCACATGATTCAGTCGGATAGCCTCAATTACCACATGCACCAACTAATTGCAGTTAGGAAATAATGTGGGAAAGAACCATAGAAACTAACTAAATATTACATCAGCTGCAAGGTTTTGAAAAAAATATTACATCAGCTGCAAGGCTTTGAAAAAAATATTACAGAACCTAGAGAAATTGAATGGTAATTAAACCTAGCAATACAATGAAGGGATTCAGCAATCTTTTATATTGTCCGTGCACCACCTATATCTGAAACAAAGACATTACAAGTTAAGACATCAACAATGGCAAGGCAAACACACTACAATGTTGTTTGCTAAAGAATTTGGAACTCAACATTTTCTCGTTATAACAAGATCATTGTAATACGCACAGATAGTCTACCGGTATGAGGCTAATATAGACTACCAATAAGCAAACAAAGAGTGCATGCCGCATACCAACAGCCAATATAACCGAGCACGTCAGAATGAAACAACAGACTTACTACTGTCGAGTCTCATGCAGCTCACCTAGTTGCTACACTTGAAGATGTCCAATGTTGCTCTTATTTCTGAAGGGAGTTATTTCTTACTCTGCATCAAGACACGATCAGTCATACATACGAGTTCCAGCATGATAAACAATATTATGTACTCCCTCCGCCCCGGTGGTATTCATGCATTGAACACCAAAAATAGTGAGCGATGTGGCATGAATCTCCCTAGAATGTGTGTTCATGCATATATACACACATGCAGGGCTATGTGAGCGTCACACTAAGTAAGAGAAATAAGTCAATATTGCAGCTTTTGAAGAACAAGATGGCACACAAAATTATTATCTAGTAGTATGATAAGTTTATTTGTACTACATGCCAGATAGCAGAGTGATAGCATGCCGAACTAAGTCCTTACTTTGTTAGCTTACGACGAACTAGATATAACTAACAATGGCATCACCTGTAGTACAGGTAACGCAAACCAACATGTTCAGGGAGTACAAAATTGGCATGAATAACATAGTAGCAAGCTATAATTTTTATAACAACGACTAAAAAGAATGAAGTTATGATGGATACATCAAAAGCTGAAGAGAAGGGAATGCGAACCAACATATGCAAAGTGCAATTACTTTAAATTGGCCATTAACTAAATAATACTCATGAACTTGTAGTGAAGGGAATACAAATCAGGATGTTTTAGGATATAAACTTGTAGTGAGCAACACGTAGATGATAGTTAATGCAGGAGCTTAGGATGGACCAGATACAAAATATAGTGGGATCACCTTTGAACATGTAGAAGAGGGAATGCAAACCAATGCCGGAAATTCGTGTCCGCGAAGGAACACGGGTATCACCGAACCCGAGAGGTTCGGATGCAGGGGACTCAGGATCACGTCGACGTCTTCTCGACGGGGACAATGCAGAGATGAACACGACAGTTACCCAGGTCCAGAACCCTTAGAGAGGTAAAACCCTTACGTTCTGCTTTGGTGGTTGTATTGCAGGTCACAATCGAGAAGACGACCGTACAAGTGTCTAGGGTTTTGATCGCTCTTGATCGTCCTCTTCAACGCTAGCAAGGCTATCCTTATATAGGGGAACTGGTCCTCTTCCCCACAAAATATCTTGAGGGGGAAGGGTCGCCACATCTCCAAACCGAGGGCGGGAAACCCCCGCCCGTTACAGGATGGACATAGTCCATGGTCGATTAAAGTGTCGGTCCATGGCAGACGCTGAGGTCGTGGATGACGCTCCATTAGCCGTTTGCGCCGTCCACCCGGCTTTGCACCAAAGTGGCAAGGACAAGGTCTTGGCGCTTTGGTCCTCGTCGAGCCTGCTTTAACTACCAAAGGGGCAATGGATCTCGCCTCCTCGATATAGAGCTTTTGAGCTCAGCCGTGACGCACGCGACGTCTGTCGACCTTGTTATTTACATTCGTACTTTATTTTACTAGATCGTATTCAAACACACTTGTTTATTCACCCTTTACCATTTCATTACTTACAACAAATTCGCTCAATGTGACGCCCTGGTGCGGCAGAAACACTTATAAAACACTAACCTTTCGGCTCTTTGTTGGGATCCATACAAAACCGGAATTAATACTTCCACTGAAACATGCTTAAACACAATAATAATAAGCAATGTGCCTCATATAATACCCACACAAGGGCGACGATTTATTCTATTAGACTAAGTACTATGAATAATCATGAGTGTTCATGCAATACACAATGTTCTATAGGATCATTCTGGCGTCAATATGGGGCAATAGTTTAATCATTAGCTCATTGTAAATATGAAGCACACTTATGAACGTAATAGAATGAACAAGAATTTTTTCCTCATATAGTAAGCACACTCAGTGCAAAGAGGTAATGTTGCAATACCAAGAAATTTGCACAATCATTTCTTCTTGCACAATGCACAAGATATTACAAGATCACTCCTTGCACACTAGTTAATTAGGGAGATGAATCTGTATCTACCAAGTTGGATGTAGAAGCAATGTCGTTCTACATAACACTAGATAGGTGCCTATCAACTCGTCAAAATTAGAGGTGTTGGATTTAATCATCGGTAGTTGCAACGAATCAAAAATAATGAACATAAAAACATGGACAATGGTAAGGTAGCATCATATAACATAGCACAGGCAGAGGGAAGAGATGATCCTACTGAACAAATGGCATGATCAAATAAAGGTCTTTGCTCACACCACTAGGTTTGGCACAAACATCCCTTCATGTTGTAGTGTTGCAATTTAAGCATCGGCATAGCAGATGGTGTTGTAAATAGTGAAAACCCCTAATCTGGCCGAATCGGGCCACATATAACCCTGAGTAACATCTATGTAAACATAGATCTGCTAATTACAAAGCCAACTGACATAGCAGAAGAACAAAAAACAACATTAATTATCGACCATATGAACAAAAAGCTTACCCTGCGGCTACGGATCTACCGTCGGGACATACCAACTTTTATAAACCCCGCTTAGCAGAGCTTAAACCAGGGACAAACGCGTCCGGGTTAGCGTCGATGAAGGCTTGCTTGATGATGGCTTTGATTGCCCGCTCTTCCGTCCTCATCCCGATGGTCTTAGATATAACGGAGGCAAGACATCAGTGGTGTGACAGGCCATGAAAAACTACCCAACTCAACTAGCATGTCATGCACTTATAAGCCAACCTAAACAGCACAACTACAAGGAAACGTAACTGGTTGAAAGTTTTCTTAGAGTAAGGGCTATTTATTTAGAACAAAAAACTCCTATTTTATGCATCCCAGGACCCTATCCGTGTATCCAACGGACCATGTTGAGCATGAGAGAAATCTGACGGTGGCGGGCCCTGTTCAGGAAAGTAAATCTAGACTATTTTCGAGGAAGAAAATTTCAACTTTAATCTATATATAAGTGGACCCAAAACGTTCTGATAAGTGATAACCACTAGGTTAAGAGCATCTCCAGTCGCGTCCCCCAAAGCAATTTGGCGCGCGCCGGACCAAAAAAACGGTTCCAGCCGCGTCCCCCAATGCCCAATTTTGTCCGGCGCGCCCCGATACGGTGTCCGGCGCCCCGACACCGTCCCCGTCCCACAGGGGACGCTCCGGGCACGCCGGACACAACGAAAAGCGAGGCGAAGCGACGCGGGCCCGACGCGTCAGCGGCTCGGAAGGCTAAAACCCCGTCGCCTACCTTTGGTCAAGCGACGTTAATGGCGTCCCTGTTTTCCTTGGCGACGTAGGGACGCGTCTTGTCGTGCATAGCCGCGTGGCCGTCCGCGCCGGCGTTATTGCGTGCAACCACCCGTTGTCGCCGCTGTACATTAAGACGCCCTGCAGTTCGTCCCCCAATTTCTCACCGCTCCCAAACCTTCTCGTCGCTGCCGCCTCCCCCCTCCCAGATCTTCTCCTCGCTGCTCCAAAAATGTCGAGCTCGTTCTCCCGCAAGATCGCCGCGGCGAACGGCTTCGGCCGCGACAGCCTAACCGTGGCGGAGGCATGAGCGTTGTACCACGCCCGATATCCAGTCCCGCCGGACATGCGGCTGCCAAGCAGCGGCGGTTGGAAGATGGCCATGAACGGCATTGGCGTCCCGCCGCCGCCGAAGCCGGGCACGGACCAATGGAGGGACGGCATCAAGGCCTGGCGGGCTCAACTCACCGTCGAGGAGCGGTTGGATCCGACGTGGGCGGCCAACAACAATGACGACTGGTGGAAGACGTACTTCAAGGCGAAGTACGACGTCGAGATGTACAGCACCCACGGGCTCGTCGGCGGGCCAAACAGCTGGAACAAGGACGGCCGCGTCCTGTTCTGGGGCGTTCCGGGCGCACCCTCGAGAACGTCATCTGCAGCACCCGTAACGGCGCTCCAAGGTTGGAGACGCCGTCGTCACCGCCACCGTCTCCTCGAGGAGGACCACCGCAATGGCAGCCGAGGAGGACGACGTACTCGTCCTCCTCGAACTCTTCTTCCTCAGGACCGGCCCGATCGACGCCGTCCTCGTCGTACCGCTCGGCGCCCTACAACGTCCCCAAACGCGAGGTGAAGGAGGAGCCGGCGACGCCCGTCAACACGAGGCGTGGCGGCAGCGGCAGCCGGCGGCAGCAAGAGAGGCGCAACGGCGCCCTCCTCATCCCGAAGCCGGAGGTGAAGGAGGAGCCGGAGGAAGCGGCGCAGGCGGCGCTGCTGGCGGAGTACGAGCGGCAGCAGCGGCTCATCGCCAGCAGCGACGACCCCGAGGGCTGCCCAGGGCTGCGGTTGGCGTGCTTGGCGTCCATGACCGACAAGGACGCCTGGAGGGGCGACCTCGACATGGCGATCGCCATGTCCATCCGCGACTTCGGCAAGCCGCTCGTGGACCTCACCGACGACGGCGAGGAAGGACCAAGCGGCTTGGTGAAGGACGAGCCCGTCGACGAGCGCGTCAAGCAGGAGGTCGTCACCGACGACATGTACAACTTCCAGCAGTACTACGACGCCTTCGGCCGCCGCAAGTACTTCTAGATTAGGTTTAGTTTAAATTTAGTCAAATTTCATTCGAATCTATGTAAGTTTGGACGAATCTAATCAAATCTCGCTTAAGTTTAAAATTTCCAAAATCATATTTGGGGGACGCGACTGGGGAGCGACTTCTCCCAAACACGGCATGAACGAAACACATCCCCCAAACGCTCAATCCGGCATGTTTTGGACGGTTTGGGGACGCTCTAAGGCTGGTGCCAATGCATAGCCTCACTCTCACCCGCCACGTCAGCTTTTTTCCTCACTCTCACCCCACTCTCACCCCACTCTCACCCCACGGTGCCAATGCACGGGCTATAGTGCCAGCTTTACTTCTCTTTCCTCCACGTCAGCTTTTCTCTCTCCTCGACATCAGCATTTCATTTTCAGATTACAATGATATAAATAATGCAAGGAAATTATTTTATTGAACTAAAATTGTTACCGATTACATCATAAAAAAATTACATAAAAATTTGAAAAGATTACATAAAAATTTGAAAAAATTACATAATCTAGGAATTAGCCCACACATGCTCCATCAAATCGTGCTGGAGCTGTGTATACATCGGTGACTCCCTCATTTCGGTGTCCATCTGAATCCTGGCTGCTAGGCTTGGTGGTGCATGGTGGTGTATTGCAGGGCCGGCATTTGAAGCAACTGTCTCATAGATGTTGTCCAAATTTGTACCACGCTCATCGTCGATGATCATGTTGTGCAGAATGACACATGCACGCATGATCAATCCAAGAGTACGCCTCGAGTAGGAGCGTCCCGGAACTGCTAGAATGTTGAACCTAGCCTTCAACACTCCAAAGGCACACTCAACATCTTTGCGATGCGCTGATTGAGCGCAGCAGTGAACACTCGCTGCTTTTCACTTTGTGAAAGAGTAACACCTTTCATGAACACCGGCCAGGAGGGGTAGATGCCGCCTGGAATGCAGCGATCATATCACCCTCCATTCCGTCGCTCGAACTGCTGCTGGACGAAGACATGGCATTGAGTGGAGTGGAAATGGAGAGTGGAGGAGATGAAGTGAGGTGTGGAATGACTGAAACTATGTGAGGGTATTTATAGGGGGTGGGGATGAATTTTTGGGGTTTTTTTCGGATTTTTTGAACCAGCAACGGCTACCCCAACGGCTACCCCAACGACCAATCACAACGCGCCACCTCAGCCCTTCCCTCTCGCCCCCCTCTGCCAGCGCGCCGCCCCGCCTCTCGCCCCGCTCTCGCCCCCCCTATCGCCCCCAGCGCGGGCGGTAGCGGGCGATACAGCCCGCCGCCAGCGCCAGCGCCCCGCCGTGCCGTCCCGCCCCTCTCCCGCCCGCCTCCCGCCCCAGGCCGGGCGATACCGCCCCCTCTCCCGTCCCCATTAGCACCAGCCTAATGGTTCTTTACCCGCTTACCGCGGGGACAGCGGAGTAAATTGTGTCAATGAGACTGACTAGTAGTACGAGCAAAGCGACATGTGGAGACGTGGAGTGAAGACAAGGCTAGCCACACACGGCGTTTCCTGTGTAATCCTGTCTCTTTGACCTCTAGCTGCAACCGCGGCTGCTTCCTGGACTCTTTGTTGCCTCGAGACGAAGAAAGGTAGCTAGCTGCCTCCTCTGGTTTCGCTACTCTTCGTCTGCGCCCCAGACCGAGTGGGCGCTACCTACTCGTCTCCGATGCCTCTCTCCAGCCTGCTTCAAGGTACTAACATATACAGCTTGTCTTCAGATTGCCTTCTCTCTCAGTATCGTACCTGATTGCCTTCCCTTCCCCTCGGGTTGGTTGGTGTCGGAAGGTTTCCGTTGCTTGGCTTGCTTCGTGTTCCAACCGCCGCAAGTCCTACAAGAGAAGATTTGTTTCGGTAATTTCCATCTTGCTAGAAGAATTGCAACGGGAATGAATACTGCTATTTGATGGATAGAGGTTCTTGTTCCTTGATCCTGCCTGGCCCGCCACTCTGCCCCCCTTTTGAGCAATTAGTTGTCTCAGCTGAGCAAATCCCTAATTTGATCCATGAATCTCCCAGCTGGAACTTGATTTCCGCCCCTCGCCTGATTTCGTGCAATTTCCCATTGCCCATAGCGTTGACCATTCCCGTTCTCTGTATCCCAAATTTATCCGCAGTTTAGCATTTCGTCAGTTAGTTACAAAACCCACCCATAACCTTGCCACAGTACCAACAGAACAGAGGCTAGGTAAATGTCTCTTGAATAACCCAACCTTTTTATTGCAGCCCTTTCATTTGTCGGCGTATAACACTGACTTCTGAAGTTCCACCGATGTGATGTCCATCGCGTGCTGTTTGCCAGTCATCGAGTGGGTGTACTGCTTGTCAAGATTCCATGGGCAACCAAAATTTTGGCAACCAACCAAACAGAGACCAAAATATCATGGGCTACCAAAAAAACTGTTACCTAGATAATTGTCTCTTGAATAATCCAACTTTTTTTTGCAGCCCTTTCATTTCTCGGTGTGGTCATAACACTGAGTTCTGAAGTTCGACCGATGTGATGTCCATCGCGTGCTGCTTGCCGGTCGTCGAGTGCGTGTACTGCCTGGCATGTACACGGTGGGTGTGGCAGCGCTGCCTCCACACCACTGGCTACGACAGCGAGACCTGGGGCCTCGCGTCGTCGGGGGAGTTCGAGCCTGTGCCCCGGCTATGCCGATTCATACTCGCAGTCTACGAGGATGACCTTGAAGATCCGCAATGGGCGCCTCCGGGGGGCTATGGCATCGAGCCCCGGTGGGTGGTGCGTCGGAGGACATACGAGCACACGCGGGGTCATGCTCCGACATACCTGTTGTACGTCGACCACAGGCATTCCGACGTTGTGCTCGCCGTTCGGGGGATGGACATGGCGAAAGAGAGCGACTACGGTGTGTTGCTGGACAACAGGATCGGGCAGAGGAGGTTCGACGGCGGCTACGTGCACAATGGGCTGCTCAATGCTGCCGAGTGGGTGTTTGATGCCGAGTGTGATGTGCTGAGGGACCTGCTGCACAGGAATCCTGGCTACACGCTCACCTTCGCAGGGCATTCTCTTGGTTCCGGTGTCGTGGCCATGCTGGCACTGGTGGCAGTGCAAAATAGGGAGCGGCTGGGTGGCGTGGAGAGGAACAGGATACGGTGCTTCGCGATGGCGCCTCCCAGGTGTATGTCGCTCAATTTGGCGGTCCGTTATGCGGATGTCATTAACGCAGTTATTCTTCAGGTGAGACTCCAGTACCAGTTAGTACCACACCAATGTAGTAATTTGTTATACCTTCATTATAAGTGTTTAGGCAATACACTATTACATATTTGCTTGGTGTTCAGGTATATCCCTGACACTTCAAAGTTAAAAGTTATGTTTCGCTCTCATTATACCCATTCTTCTTTTTGTAGCCAGACAATATGCTCTGCTATTGAAAGCATGTGCTGAGTTTTACTTTGCCCGTTAGCGATACAATAATTAATTCCGTTATTGCCATTTTCTGCTGTCAACAATCCAACTGAATATGCTCTTTGATATTTGTATTTGATCCACAGGATGATTTTCTGCCCCGCACAGACATTCCTTTGGAAGATATCATCAAGTCACTCTTCTGGTAGTGAAACTTTCTTCTTTTGTAATATGTCAACATGTAATACATGCCTGCAGAGGTTTATTGTCCTCTAGTCTACATCTTTTCAGGGTGCCTGATGCAGTCCTCTTTGTACAGCTTGCCATGCCTGCTATGCGGTAATTGCCTCATAGACACATGTATACCTGAAAGTGTCATGTTGAGAGATCCAAGGCGTCTGTATGCACCGGGCCGGCTTTACCACATCGTTGAAAGGAAACCTTTCAGGTATATGATTTTCCTGCCCTTTCGAAACCTTCTGCCCATCCAGTCATCCTAATGCTACTCATGAAAACAAGAATAACCATGTGAAGTTCCCTTCCAGAAACATGAAGGATAACCAGTGAACAGGTCTAAGCACTATATGCATTTATTTTGTCTTCAGAAAATATGACACAAAAACTGCCATTTTATCTTTTAGCTTTATAACGGAATGTTGCGATTAGGAGATATTGTCCTTCATTTTTAAACAATTTTGTTTTTATTAGTACGACCAACTGATTAGCTCGTGCAACTATGAAATATTTTGATTGATATTTTTAGTATCTTGAAACAATTGCTGCAGGTGTGGAAGATATCCGCCTGCCGTAAGAACAGCGGTTCCAGTTGATGGTAGATTTGAGCACATTGTTCTTTCTTGCAATGCAATTTCTGACCATGCTATTATCTGGATAGAAAGGGAAGCCCAAAGAGCTATAGATGTAAGCTTGAGCCTATCCTCCTCTTACTGAGCAACCCACCATGAAAATATCATTCATATATTTTACTTTCCAAACATGATAGTAATTAACGGCAAGTCCTCATTGCCACCTAGCACTATTGCACAATTAATCAAGCGTAAAATTTTGAAACAGAATGTTGCACTAATTTTCCATGGTACCTTCTTTCAGCATCAGACCTTTTTTACCACAAACCAAATATTCTTTTTTATAAACACCACCTTTGCATATAGAGTTATTGTGATGTGCCATTTTGGTGCTCACAAATTTCAACAAAATAACAGCTTCCGCATTTCAGTTGATGTTGGAGAGCGAGAGAACCATGATAGCGCCTGAGAATCAAAGGATGGATGCTCAAACCACCTTAACAAGGGATCACGGTGAGGAGCACCAGGCGGCCTTGAGGCGCGCTGCTACGCTAGGAATCGCGGATGTTAATCTGCCATCACCATACGGTACGTTTAATGAAAACATGACCATTGAGCCGGATGAGGGGTCTCCAGTCCTGTCTGAGAGCGGCAGACGCAGAACGGTCTGGAATGAGTGGATCGCGAGGATATTTGAGAAGGATGAATCCGGGCAAATGGTTCCACGAAGATGATCTAGTCTTGTGTCGAAATTAGAAATCTGTACAGCTGATTCTTGGTACGTAGTTGATCCTTTCACGGGTTCAAGCCTGTTTTGGAAACATGTCACCTGTCACAAGCATGTTCATCCGGGCAAACAGTGTTGAAGGAAGTAGGGATCGTTGTTGTAGGTGAGTAGGTCAAGGTATATTTATAGGTGAAGAGTATATGTTGATCAATTTATTTTGCCTTCTAGCTCAAATTTTGTCATTTTAAGCATCATATATTTTTTATTTTGCGACAATTTTGTGGATGGACTTTTTGAGGGATTTTTTTTTTTTGGATGGTTGGTCCTTGCTCCCCAGGACCTCCACGCTCTCATATATATAGCCCAGGTTGGGCTTATAAATGACTCACACATGGGCCTCCAAGGGACTACTATAGACTTTACTAGCACCCATGTTTGCTCTGTGGATGATGAGGTTGTTGAGTCCCGTGCGTTGGGCGCCTGAGGCTTTGTTTGACAACAAAAAGAAAAAAAGATCGCAACTTTCTCACCAGCTTGGGGGCTGATGATCCTGAATCGGGCAAGACGATTTGTTGCCTTGTGAAGGAGCGGACAATCACGAAGCAGAGGCCACCCAAGAAGGTGGATCTAGTATCTTCAAGAGCAAAAGCAATAAGAGTGGTTCTATAAGAAAAGCCTTTGTGGCTGTTTTATTGAAATATGCCTCTATGGCTCTATCTTGTCATTTTCATCTATATAGAACTATTTTTTGCACGGGCAATGTTCCCGGGGGGCCGAGAAGATGCTGCACAATTCTAGGAGGTGGTACAAATTGCAATAAGTACCTCAAGAAACATGAAAATTGCAATCTGGTCCTCGAAATACACACAGTCAGTTGTTATATTTGGAAACATGACCAAATCCATCCAGGGTTTTTTTTTTTGGAAACACGATCAAGTCCATCCGCCTCACCGCCAAAGTCCATAGATGGATTCCATCGCTGGTCATTGCTAGGGACAAAACCACTTAGGATGAAAAAGATGAAAAACGCCGTCGCTCCACCGTCAAAGATGGGCTTACACTGTTGGAAGTTGAACATAGGCCTCCATAGTGTTGCAAGATGCCTCCATTTGGCACCAAAGATCGGTGGTCCACAAAGGACCACCGTAGTGCATCTCTCGTTGTCACGAAAAATAGTCCCCGCCTCAGCTAAGCTTGAACTCCTAGAACACCGACACTACTTCTTCTCCCCCCGCCTCCATGGCCGTCCAGAGAAGAAAGCAAAGGCAGCTTCAAAAATCAAAGGAGTAGAAGATGGAAGTACTCGTCGCCGCATCTAGCTCCGCCCATAGGAGCACCAAGACCAGAAGCGTCTCCACCAGTATGCACCGAATCTAGCCTAAGAGATCCGGCGCGTAACTCCCAGCATACCAACGACAACTACGGACACATGGCTAAAACATAGAAACTATGCTACTACTATATGTACTATGGATCCTATCTACTCCGGCGCCCAAGCGCAAAATTCAACGAAAAAATCAACTATGTATTGACTTTCACCCAAAAAAATTGAAACAAAATTTTGAAACATTTTTGTACATCAGAAATCCGTGTTCTATTAGGAAAACAAGCTAAAATAGGTTAATATGGCTTGAATCGATGACAAAGCAAAGGTGTGTAGGTACCACGCATAGCAAATCCACTCGATAATAAGGAAAGCTAAGAACATGAATAATTAAGGGACTATCTATTTGACAACCGAGTGTTTTCCTTTTGGCCATCACTCGAAAATTTAAACCAATCAGAGCATGACAGCTGTCAAACAGGTGACAGCTGTTTGTCTGCAGTCAAAAAAGACCGAAAAAGTTCTTTTTCTGGTTCTTTTTCCTTGCCTGTCCGGCCCTTTGTCTGACAAAACTGAAAAGCTAACAAAACTTTGGCCTGCTTCTCTTCTTGCAACACAAGAAAACAACACAAATCTTCTAGAAACTACTACATCAGATCTGGACGAAAAAAAACAGAACAAACAACTGGAGATCTGGACGAGGGGAAATCACTTTACCCCAAGATCTGGACGAGGAAGCACAAGTGTCAACAGAGGAAGGAGGAGGGCAGGGTACTTACCAGATCTCTTGTAGCAGAGGAGGACAAGAGCATAGGATAGAAGAAGATGCAGATCCTGGAGGAAAAACTCAAGAAGATGCAGATCCTGGTTTGGAGAACCAGCAAGCTAGCCAGGTTTGTCTGTTCTTCTCTGATCCTTGCATGTTCTTCAACCTTTCCTGCAAGAACAAAAATTTGATTTCCTATGAGAAACCAGAAAGAAGTTTCACTCTACTTCTTATTCTTGTTGCTGTTGTAGACTTCCTATTCTACTACTTCTATGAACAAAATGATTTGTCATTTATGGTTGCTGCTCTACTACTTGTATAAAGAAAAGCACTTGTCACATATTTTGGCTATAAAAAAAGTATACACTGACAGGAATTCTAGATAGTGGTTCATGCTAGTTCTGCTACTTGTATGAAGCAAAGCACTTGTCACATATTTTGGATAGAAACTAGCATACACTAACAGCAATGCTGGAAAAATGGTTAATGTACTGCTAGTTTTATGTATAAAATGATTTGTCATAACCTGTGTTGAGCTAGAAACCGAGCATATACTGACATGCCAAAAAAAATGCAAGAAAATATTGACAGTGAACACAGATGATATGATTTTCCTAAAAACTAGCATACACTGACATGCCAAAATATACAAGGAAGACAGTGATAATACAGACCAGTTTGCAGATAATTTGGAGACAGAACAGATAATTTCCCGATAATTTTGACTTAGTGGTAAAGAGATGAAACATCATAGATGGCATGCAGATCATTATGCAGTAGGAGGTTGCGGGGAGGAGTTCATCACATGACTAACATTTGCAACATCCAGGGCACGGGTGACTAATTCAGTGGCAACCATGTTAAGAGTCAAGCCACACTTGAAGGATCTGTTTCATGTAACAAGCATACAAAAATCAGTCTATAGTAAGACATATAAACTGCTTAACATATGTACTGCTCGAAAGTAAAGAAAATGACAAAGAATTACTATGTCACACAAAATCTTTTTGTATGGTTACATGGAGAACAACTAGCAGCTATCTGGGAAGTACATGTCTTAGTTACATGTGCTACTGTGGCATGGAAATATGGTCAGATAATTTTTATCAAGTATCTCTTTGTTAAAAAGAAAGTGAAGTACATTCTGGATCAACATTGATATTTTAAAACGACGGATACAAAATATTTGGTCAGTTATACAGCTAAATGAAGCAAGTGAACACACTAGGCAGGCAACACTAGTTAAATTGACATCAAAGAGATACACACATATGTAACTCAAGCAAGAATCATGGAAAATTTAATCTTGGTCCTTTAGCGAATACCTCTTGTGTTCTGTTACCATGAATTGCTGTTGCGGGGAAACCTTTGTTGTATGGCCAATACCTTGTGTCCACGAAAACGGGTGTTAGAGGCTGCTGCGGCTAAACATCTTTGGTTGAACAACATACTCACCTCATGTAAAATTACATACAGAGAATGTAAGCTTCAGGTGTTTCATGAAAGTGTATTTTTAGTTCTGTCTTGGATGTTCTTCCCAATGTTCTGAATTCTGAAAGAGTAAAATGAAAAATTACAGGGTCAGTATACACAGCTGATGCAGGACATGATATTTCTTGGCAGTCAAGGAGATCCTTCTTTACAGAACATGTCATATCTAGAATTGCTTGGTGTGAGTCCATCAAATCAGGTGTGTGTTTTGAGAAAGAAGTAAATACACATTGCATATTTGAAAAACCAATTTAATAATTTGTGTGTTGTCCAGAATGAAATCATGTCGGACACACAGGATGCACACCATGGTGTTCGATTGGCTGATGGTTGCGACTATGTAAGTTTGCACTCTACATGTTTCAAAACACCATAGTGTTTGATTGTATTAGACTAATTCATAATTGTTTAAACATTCAGGCAGATTGCATCCTTGAAGCAAAAAAATCCGACATTGGACTCCTGGATGATAATCCATGGGGAGTTGGTTTGTTTCAAAACATGGCAATACAAGAGGTAAACTACCAAGTTCAAAAGACATGTGCTGTTGCAGTGTTAAAAAGCGAAAAATTACATAAATGAAGAAAATTTCGTTTACCTTACTTATTTCTTGACAGGTAGTGTGTGAAGAACCACAAGTTGCTGCTCCTGGTACTGGAAGTTCACAGAGTGCTAACGAGGAATCTACAGTGTATGCTAGTGCTGAATCAAATGATGGAAATCAAATAGAAATGCTCTCATCAGAGGATATTGAAGATTTCTTTGAAAATGAAAGAAAGAAAACAGAGTGTGTTACTGAAAGCAGCATAGAAGAAGATTTGAAACCTTGTATGGGGATGAAGTTCAGTTCCAAAGAAGAAGGCCAGCAATTTTTCAACTTCTACTCCAGTGTTGTTGGTTTCTCTGTTGCTGTTGTCAACAGTTATAGAACAACAAGTAAGAAACGCAACAATGAGATAACTAAAGTTGTTATGCAGAGTGCAACAAGCATGGTAGGACAACACAAGTTGATAGAGAGCAATTGGTACCTCAAAGGAGAAGCACGATCATAACAAAGACAGGTTGCAAAGTGGAAATGAGGATTACGGAGAAGAACAAAGTTTGGGAAGTTACCCGGTTAAATCTTGAACACAACCATGAGCTTTCACCAAATAGTAGGTTCTTCCGGTCTCACAAGTACATGTCACCTGAAGAAAAAGACCTCATAAGGACACTGAAGTACACAAACACACCTACAGGCAAGATTGTTGATATCTTAGCATATGTGAGAGGTGGAATTGGTTGTTTGCCGTACACAAAGAAGATGGTCAGCAATTATGGCACTGAAATAAATAAAGAGCTACAGAATACTGATATGATGGAAGTAGTAGAAATGTTCAACAAGAAACAGGCAGACAGTCCTGGTTTCTACTATTCGTTCCAGCTGGACAGTGATAACAAAGTTAGAAGCATATTTTGGTCTGATCAGAAATCAAGGTTATACTATGAGCAATGTGGGGATTGTCTTAGTTTTGACACAACTTTCCTTACAAACAAATACAATCTTCCATTTGCACCATTTGTAGGAGTTTCACCTCATGGGAACACATATTTGTTTGCATGTGCTTTCATTGTCAATGAAAAAGCGGACACCTTCAAATGGTTGTTTGAGCAATTTTTGATAGCAATGCATGGTGTTCCACCAGTGTCAATCATAACAGATGGAGACAGAGCTATGAAAGCTGCAATAGAGGAAGTTTTTCCAAATGCTTTCCACAGATGGTGTCTTTTTCACATCAAGAAGAAAGCAGATGAGAAAATAACTTCATGGTTTCAAGCCAATGAAGGTTTGTATGAAGATTTTCAAGACATCATTGACAACTCTTTGACAGTAGAAGAATTTGAGACACTTTGGCAGGAAATGATTCAGAACCATGGAGTTGAACATATTGAATATTTTGGAACACTTTGGGAAAACAGGCAGTACTGGGCACCCGTTTTTTTCAAATCAAAGTTTTTCCCATTTATTCAGACAACTGCCAGAAGTGAAGGTACTAATGCTATCTTCAAAAGAGGTGTTGGTGCAAAATTTAGTGTGACAAGTTTCATGAGGGAGTATCAAAGGATTCTAGACACCATACATGATAGAGAGGATGAATGCGATCACAGATCAAGGAACAAGAAAGTTGCTCAGGACAAATATTGGTCTAAGTTATACTTTGAAAGACAAGCGCATCACTATTATAACATTGGTATTTTCTGGAAATTCCAATGGATTCTACAAGATATTACAAGGCTGCAGCTACACGAGCAAGAAAAGGATAAAATTTATGTTGTATTTCAGGCAGCTAATTATCCTCTGAAAGAGCACAGGCCAAGGAATTTTGTTGTGCTTGTTGATTCAGTTGCTCAAGATTACTCTTGCATATGTTGCAAATTTCTGAAAGATGGCATTCTCTGTTCACACATTTTGAAAGTTATGGTTCATTTGAACATACCTGAAATTCCAGAGAAGTATTTCATTGATCGTTGGAGGAAAAAGTCGATGAAGGTACAGTTGATCAAAGAGCCAGAGATACATGGAGATAACCCTGTGCTTATGTTCAATGTACTCGTCGAAAAGGCTTGTTCGAACAGACTTCAAGTCGTTTCAAAGAAGAAAAGAAAGTATAGTTACCTTCTGCAAGAAATAGATAGAATAGAGAAAGTTATGGTTGACATGGACAATGAGGATGCGCAATCAATAGATGCAGTAACTATGACTACAAGGACAGTAACAAATGTTAGCTCAGGGAATGATGGTGATGCTACATCTGCAAACATTGAGCTACAAGACCCAGATGTTGTTAACACAAAAGGAAGACCTCGGATGCTTACAATAAGAGAGGAAATCAAGCAAAAAATAATTTACACTTGCAGTCATTGTGGTTCTAATGAGCACACTATAAAGAAGTGCACAAACAAGGACAAACACTATGATCTACCTAAGCGCAAGAGGTCAAGGCCTAACCCGATGAATCAGAAAAAGAGTAAGGAACAATGGAACACTATTTGAGCAACACTATGGAATTACTCATGTTTTAAATTGTTGTAATTTTGGTACATGAATAATTCAGAGGAATCATGTCTTACTTCTCCCTATGTTTTGCAGGTGAGGCAAGCAAGAAGAGGAAGAACAGTAAGCCTAAGAACACAAGTAAGAAGAAGTCCAAACAAGATGCAAGCAGTAGCAATGAGCAAGTAGTTGAAGAAGTTGTTCAAGAAGAGTTAACAGGAGAAAAAGAATGAGAAACATATGTGTATAACAAGGCAGTTTTATCTTGTTCAAATGAATGATGTAATAATCTAAATTTGATTGCCGAAAATGATGAACATTATGTTTGCTTTGACATTGAATGCAAAATAAACTTACTGTGAGATTTTGAGCACTTGTGTTCCGCTGCTATGCTTCTTCATTGTGTTCCGCTGCTATGCAAAATGAGTTTACTGGAAAACATTACATGGGTTAGCAACATTAACTGGAATCATAAAAAATTCATAGAAGAATATTGATTCAAGAATAAAAATCTGAGTAACATATGACAAAAATAGGATAGACAACATCTTAGTAGACGGTAAACCACAGAAGTTTAGTACAAAAAACAACATCTTTGGTTCCAACTATACAAAAATAAGCTCAGACGATTACAAAAAACACATAGTACGCAACAAATCCCTACTGCATTCAAAATCCAACCATCTTCGGTTCCAACTTTACAAAAGTTAAGATGTATGTGGTCTTGAGTTTGCATTGAGAAAAAAGAAAAAAATAAGCAAAAGATCCTAGTGCAGTCCCCATCTCCCGTCATTGCGTTTCGTCTTTTTAGATATCATCTTCACATCCCAGCCTATGGATAAAAAATTAAAGTTTTAAAATTCAGAAGAAAAAGAACAGGTAGATACGTAAGCAGAAAAAGGTAAAAGTACTGGTACATACATCACCAAAGTATTCCGATACAACAGTTTTGTCTAATGTGTTGAACTTGCTGAAGTAAATTTGATTTGCGAATTTGATCCTCAGATTTATGATGTCGGCTTGAGAAAAAGCGTTCTGCATTTGAGTTCTTGGATCATGGATGTCCATGAATTTCATTGTGAACACACCGCAATCGTCACTGGTTTGTTTGAGAGAACATAAAAACAAGAAGTTAAACACAGAAAGACAACATGAGCACCTGTAGGAATTTTTAAAAAAAGAAAAAACAACGCGAGCACCTGTTGTCTTGCTTTGGGACTGCTGAATATCTTGTTTGGAATTCAGAAAAATCTACTTGGTAGGACATGTGAGGAGTTACAAGAATATTCCACAGGGTAATGAAGTTTTGAATCTATTATGAGAAGAAAAAGGTATGATCAATTATCAGTTCAAATGTGGTACAGAATAAAGACAACAATAGAGGTTAGTAAAAATTGTAATTTAACCAGTGGTTGTCTAATGGCATTGTGGAAAGGATCTCCTTCATCATACAGCGAATCACAGAAAGCAAAAACTTTTGCCTTCAAGCACACAGCAAACAGAAACCAATGATTGGTTATAACTATTGGGAATTGCATCTGCAAATAAAATAGAAGAAAAATGAATTGCTTAAATCCTAGATAAACATATAAATTTAAACAAACATTGACAAAATGTTTATGGATTATCTATAATGATATTAATACCTGATCTGATCTCCATAGGCGAAAAGCAGAGTTGGCGCCCTCAAAAGCCGTTTGAACAATGTCTCCATTATTGCCATTGTACCTAAGGATAGTTTCCTAGAAGAAAATTTGTCATCATATGAAATTTCTTTGAATGAAAACAATTTTATTTTCTGTTTTAAATGAAAATGAAAATTGAAAAACTTACCCCAACATAGGGGAAGAAGAAATGCTTTTTGGAAATACTTGGGTGCTTGTCATGGAAAAGTTTGCGACAATAGCACAGTATAAGGTAATTATCGATGTGGCCATATGGCTCCAAAGTTGCAAGTGACTGAAACGAGCAGTATGCTTTCTCATATCTAACTGCTTCATTACTGTGGAAAAACCCTAGGTATTAGATCTAATGGAAAACCACATGTACATTGACACAAAATTGTTAAAATCATGGAGAAAATATAAATGTACTGACCTTTGCATTTCTGGATCCTTCCCAATAGCTAAGATTGCAATGTAATACCTTCTTTCGGATGGCAAGCATGGAAAACGGCTAGCATTGGTGACAAAAGGCACAAATGGGTCAGTGTACCTCTTACATGGAGCAACATATCTCCTTGGAACAATATTTTGCTGACTTTTGCTTGAAGATGGAATAGAGTTGCTTGATGAGTGTTTGAATATGTTGTTGTCAGTATGGTTGGATATGATATTACTGTGCTCCTGTTTGAAGTTTGTAGGTTCAGATTAGATTGAAAATACCACACTTATTGAACATGGAGAAATAAATGAAGCAAAAAATAGATGAAAATTCGTACCTCAATTGTTGTTGTTGCAATTTTCTGCAGTTTGTTGTAAGCTTCCTCCGTTTCCTTTGACATAGCTTTATATTTAGCCTCTAAGTTACAATCTCCTGTGATTTTTACTTCTGGACTTACAGACTAAACAAGAAGAAATTAACAAAAAAAGAGAAGTTAAAAACAAATATGAACCTTTTAGTTTGAATCAATCTATAGTATACAGAAAATTTATGAAATGGTCAAGGACATTACATCATCAATGATCATGAGTTGAGGATCGCAAACAGGAGATGAAAGATCAATAAGTTGCTTAGCTATGTGTGTGGCAACAGCTTGTATCTTCGAATTTGTCACCAATGGTGTTGTCGGGGAATCCTTAAATTGAATATGAAGTGTAAGAAAGAAGTTGAACAAATGTAAAGAAAAAATAATTACATAAAATGTTGCAGAAGTTTATTACCACTAAATTTACAAAATCATTCTGCGAGACCTGCTGATTGAATATATCTGATAGTCTAATAGGAACTATTGGTGAAAGAACTTTCATGGCAACATCTGGTTGAACTTTAACATTGACATCTACTACACAACCATTGCCCTCATTCAAAATAGGAACTGGTTTTGCTGAAAAAGAAAATTTGTAATGTTCATGAGATAAAGCCTAGAGAAAGTGAAAATCAAAGTAGTATAAAAATTCACTTAGAAATGTATTATAGAAATTACCATTGTTTTCTTGAAATGAATCTACCACGGGTGGTTTGGAAATTGTTTCTGTTTCCGGAATATCTGTAATTACAAAATTACAATACTGAGTCATATAAGAGATAAACCCTCAAAACTACATAGAAACTCTTGAATGGAAATCGAAAAGAAATACAGTATATACACTGCATATACACTTGATTTACATAAGTATTTACATTAGATTTACATTGTATTTACAGTGGTAAGCTACTCATGCAAAACTGTTGTATTCTAGATTTACATGGGGATACCGCTCATACAGCTCCGAGCCAGCAAGCAGTTAGCTTACCTCTAGAAGTTATGGAAGTGTGGATAAATCGACGGAAGGAAAGGAGGAGAGGCGAAACTCAACAAAAAAGGAAAAGGCAAGGCTAAGACGGCGCCTTGCATATGGGTAGCAAGAGGGCGCTTATGCCCCAACGGTGATAAACCCTCAAAACTAGATAGAAACTCTTGAATGGAAATTGAAAAAAAAATACAGTGTATACACTGCATATACACTTGATTTACGTTAGATTTACATTGTATTTACAGTGGTAAGCTACTCATGCAAAATTGTTGTATTTGCTCTAGATTTTACAGTGGTATGTCGTTCTCTATTTACAGTTGTAAGGTTCCTCCATAGAAAAGAAAACTACCTCCATATGTACTCATGCTCTATAGATTGCATATGCATTTCATATATACACAATGACTACAAAACGACACTAAAAATGCATATGCATTCCATATACACACAGGTAGGATGCAGTATACTGTATATACACTTGATTTATGAAAAAAATTGATGTATTTACACTATACTTACAAAAGAAAATTGATATGGGAAAAACAGGGAATTTGTACCAGATTTATCAAGCGGTGCATGATCTCTATGTTTGGATAATAGCTTCGCCAAATGTTGGTATTTACCGGATGCAAGCTTCCCTTTACTTATAGTACCTTTGTTAACCGAAAGGATTGTGACAGCAGACATACCCTTTACTTATAGCAACACACATGAGCACTGGAAAAAGAAATAGACACATTTGCGGAAAACACAAAAAAGGAGAAGAGAGTAACAAACTTACCACTATCTAAGTCAGGTATGTCTGCTGTCTCAAAAATGTTATGTTGCTTGTTTGGTTCTTGATGAATCCCTAGTCAAAATTTAATGTAAAACTATGTAAAAATATTTATGTGGCATACTAAATAAATATGGCATTAACACCTTCATTTGCAGAAGTCAAAAACATGCACAAGTGAAAAAATAAAACACCTTCATTCCGAACTTTTGTCGCCTTATCAGTGCCATTGTTTTGCACTCCGTGAGGAAATTTAAATTGAAAAAGATTTCCTGTACAAATTAAATCAAGAAGATGAGACAAAGGAACTCATTAAAAATAGCTGACAGAAAGGATTGTGCAGCAAAGGTTCTTACAAAAAAAAAATTGGGAAAGCATAAAAGGCTGACCTATTGAATTGTTGCTGCATGAAGGCTGAGGAGCATGCTGGGAATTTTGCAAACAGCTAAGCACGTCGCATACTAAAGAATGTGACCAGGATTCAAAATCTTTAGGTTTGCCAATATTGTTGGTGTGTATGATTTGTACAATATCATCAATGACCTTTTAAAAACACAAAAGGAAGGAGAATGAAAAAAGACTAGTACCAGTAAGGATATATAGGTAAAACAATTTACAAAAACAGAGTAGTACCAAATACCTCGTTAGTAAGGAAAGATGAAAACAAACTCTTAAGCTTGCCATTGAGGTTGAAAGGAGAACTAAAAGTTTTTGAGAACTTCTTGCATGAATCCTTTCCAAATAACCTTTCGACCTTGAAGAAAATAAGTATGTGAGATATAGAACACTAGCATGGTATTTTCAGAAAAAAGAATAAGTAAAAATACATTTAGAGAACCTGGTAAACTGAAGCAGGAACCAATCGCTTTAATAGCCTTTTTCCAAATGAGTTGCTGCTATTTTTATCCATCTCAGAGTATTGCCTAATTCTGTTACCTTTCCAAACAAGTATTCGTGGATACTCATCGGGAAGTGAATTTAATCCAAATTCAACACTATCAAGATATGAAACCTAAGAAAAGAAAACAAAATTGAAGTTAGTGCATTAAAAAATTGACAACTAGGACAGCTATTATATGTTAAAGGACCAGAACAAAACACTCACAGCTAGAGCATAGTGGCACCCTCCAAAAGTGATTGTACGTTTTGATAGTTTCTTTGTAGCCAGCTTGAAACTTCGTATGCTAGTAATTAGCCAATCATATACAAACTTGGACAGATCATATCTCGCAAAACTTTTACAATCTTTGAAAATGTGAAAGTACTGTGTGCTTGGTAAGAGACTTGAGTTTGGACACAAGAAGCTTGTGAAACATACTGACATGAAGCAAATGAAAATATCTTCATCTGACAACTCTTCCCCAGAGATTAGCTTGTTGGCAAAGAAGTTGACATTTGGAATGGAAGTTACTTTGAAATGAGATAACAGAAATTCACGGCCAGCTTCGCAATCAGGGACAAGCTCAATTCCACCAATAGGAAGATCCAAAATATTATGGATTGTTTGCTTATTAACAGGAATGAATTTCTTTGTTAACTGAATTTTTGAGGAATTGGTGTCAAAAACACTTGCTACCCATTTCACAAATCTAAGCGGCACATCTGTTTTCTCAAATTTCAACATGCATTCCATTCCATAGAGTTTAATTACAGAAATCTGCTTATCTGTCAATGCTTTGATTACTGTTGAAAACAATTTTCCGGAGTACCTTGTACACACTTTTCTGTCTGCAGTCTCCATCCTTGACTTCTTAGACTACAAGTTAAAATACATGTTGAAAGTTAAAAAACTATCCGAAATCAGAATCTAGTTGCTCAGAGATGTCTGCTGATATGTTTAAAATGAACTAATAAATTTTTTTGGAGACACACCGATATGCAGGTATTGGATTATCATGGATGTTGCTTTGCATTATTTTCCGTTTAAGGCTCTTAACTTTCTGCAAAAATAGAAACAAAAACAGATACACGAAAAAAATAAGTTATATCTCAATGAATAACTTACATATAACTTTAACATGTGTGAAGAACTAACATTTTTCATGTAAAACTCAATGAGTGCCTTATCAAAATTGCTATCTCTCACATTGTCCTGTTAAAAAACAGAATCAATACATTCATCAGTAGTTGACCAGATGGAGTACAAAGAAAAATGAAAATCATATACACAAAATAAAACCTTAGACACAGGATTGCAGAAGCTTTCTTCATTGTCTTCTGATGAATCATCTTCTGATAAATCATCTTCCACTATGTCTCTACTTGCAAAGTTTGTGTGAAGTTTACCCATAGCTATCATAAGTTGAAAAAAATAGATATTAGAACCATACACTGAATATATACTTTATCTACACTACATATACAAAATTGTATCTACACTGCATATACAACTTATCTACTCCTACCGGGCATATACACTTGTATATACACTGCATATACACTTGTATATACACTGCATATACACTTGTATCCATACACTTGTATCTATGATTGTATATATACTCTATTTACATTGCATAAACCCATATACACTATGATTGTATATATACCCTATTTACAGTGCATATAAGGCTTACAATGCATATATACACCGCATCTACGACAGTATATACACACCTTTATATGCACTATATTTACATCACGTCGATGCATTTCACAAACACTTCACAAAAAAAGCGACACACGGGAAACACCCTTCCCGCACACGATTGCAGGAACTCGAAGAAACTTATTCAATGGTCACGGTATAAAATGTATCTACACCAACTGGTGGACAACCGAACCATAGATCAAGCTTTGCAGGACAAGAATAACGAAAAATTGATCAAACATGATCCTCAACTATCGATTGAATTGGAAGAATCAACAAGTGAAAGTAGAATACACTGCATATACAATTTATTTACTCCTACCGGACATTGTATCAACACTGCATATACACTTGTATATAAACTGCATATACACTTGTATATCCATACACTTGTATCTACGGTTATATATATACTCTATTTACATTGCATATACACTACATTGTATAAATGCCACGGTAGGAGCGAAATGCAGGAGGAAGATGAACCATCTCTATCAACCACGCAGGGGTGTCGGGGTACTGTGGCTTTGTGACTACAATGACTACAATACACATGGGCATATATACACAAATAAACACTCCACCCACACTGCATTTACAACCAAAAAATCACTATGTATATGCACAGCATTTTAGGCATTTACATTTCAAATTACCTCTAGCTAAAGTGGTTAGTACACATTACAGGGCATGTTTGTAAGGCAGGATTCCAAGGCAATTTAACAGCAACATGTTCGTTTACTAACCAGACAGGAAAACTCTCGCATCCAAATGAGACATAAAGATGCTGAAAGTTGTTTGATATTAGAACAGATTGCAGATTCAGCAAGGCATGTGCAGAAACAATGTGTATGAAAATGTAAGTCACATTCAAAAACTGCCTTGGAATGTTATAGTGCTACAACAGAGTACCAAAAACTATAAGTCACATTCAATAGTAGACATCCAAACATCCAGTTATAGTGCTAGAGGAACAAACACAGAAACTCCATATCACTCAACACACACACAACAGAAGTACATGGGACTACGCCACAGAGATCTATACTAGGAACTTCCCCACTCCGATACAGTTCTCCTGCACACTATCTCCACGAAATACACTGAAATCCGCCGACGAAGTCATGAACAAAAAACCACGGATCCAGGAAAAATCCGCCACACACAACACCAAAATCAGCCACCACAGCACCAAAATCAGCCACCACAGCACCAAATCCGCCACCCACAGCACCAAAATCAGCCACCACAGCACCAAATCCGCCACCACACAGCACCAAAATCCGCCACCAAAAAGCACCAAATCCGCCACCAAAAAAGCACCAAATCCGCCACCCAGACGGCTAGAAAATGCTACACGCAGCTCGCCTACACACTCACGGAAGTCGTTGACGCTAGAAACAGCGAGGGATTATTGGGTCGACGCTTACCTTGAGGACGAGCTCGACGTACAACAATGGAGATGCGCCCAGCACCGACGACCCCGCAACCCCCACTCCCACGCTCGACCGCGGCGCAGAGACCTGCACTCGACCGCGGCGGACGAACTTCTCCGACCGCGGCGGACGGGCTCGTCTCCGACCACGGCGGCGATTTCTCCCCCCTTCCGCCCCGCTCTCTCCCCTTCCCCGCCTCGATTTGGGTCGGAATGAACACGATGCGAAAGAAAATCGATCCGTTGCAGCCGATGTGGGCCCCCGAGCGAAAAAAACCAGGAAATAAAAACCAGAAAAAAGAAAAACCGGTCAAACCGTGTGTGAGCCAAACCAAGACTTTGGCCAGATGAAAAATACACGGTACAAAATTCGAGTGATGGCAAATTTGAAAACAACCGGTTGCAAGATAGCAAAAGTGATAATTAATAACTAAATAATTAAACACTGGTTGGCAAAATATAGCAAGGCAATGAACATATATTACCGAAAAAAAGGAAAAAGGGAAACAGGTAAAAAAAATTGAGGGAAAGGAAACAGGTAAATAAACAAAAGAATTGCGGCTGACCTTATTGGGCCGTCCCACTAGCTAAAACGGGCACGCGGCTGAATTCTTCCCCCGCGTCACCGTCAGAAGGAAACCCGATGCAAAGAAACAGAAAACGCGCTATCACCCGCGCGAATCCGAGTACCCGATGAAATCTTAAACCCGCTCGAAGTCGGAGACCAGCGTAACTTGAATCCGTGTATAAAGGCACGAGAGACCCGCGAGGTTTCCCTGCAAAATTCGTGTTCCAGTCGTCTTAAACTCGCGATCCGATCCAACTCTCGGCAGTTCCATTAGACTGTTCTTGTGTTCCGATCCCAGACGCTTTCCGCCGCGGATGATGCCGAGCATGGCATCGATCTTGCCGGCGCGCGGGGGCGCAACGCCGTCGGGGAATCAAGCTTTCGACTACTTCTTGGTGGTGGACTTCGAGGCGACCTGCGAGAAAGACAAGCGGATCTACCCGCAAGAGATCATCGAGTTCCCCTCGGTCCTCGTCAATGGCGCCACCGGCCGCATCGAGTCCGCCTTCCGCAGATACGTCCGTCCCAAGTACCACCCCGTGCTGACGGAGTTTTGCGGGGACCTCACCGGCATCCGCCAGGAGGACGTCGACGGGGGCGTGGACCTCCGGGACGCGCTCTTGCTGCACGACTCCTGGCTCAAGGCGGCGACGGGGGCCAGGAAATGCATCCGCTTGGCCGTCGTCACCTGGGGCGACTGGGACTGCCGCACTATGCTGGAATCCGAGTGCCTCTTCAAGGGGATCGCCAAGCCGACCTACTTCGATCGCTGGATCAACCTCAGGATCCCATTCGCGGCGGCGCTCGGCACCGGAGGGCGGACCACTCTGCAGGAGGCGGTCCGGGCGGCGGGGCTCGAGTGGGAGGGCCGCCTGCACTGCGGGCTCGACGACGCGCGCAACACCGCGCGCCTTCTCGTCGAGCTCATGCGGCGCGGTGCCAAGATCGAGATCACCGGCTCGCTGGCACCGCCGCCGATCCAAGAGCACGAGCAGCAACAACAACATAAACCTCACGTAAGCCCGCGCTGGATTACCAGCTCGCCGATCCATCATCAGAAGCCTCACATAAGTCCGTGCGGTGGCGCCTTGGGGGCGTGCTTCTGCTACTGTGGAGTGGCAAGCAGAGGAGGCGTTGTAGCTGCGCCAGGGCCAATGCAGGGGAAGTGCTTCTTGGGGTGTGGCAACTGGACGCCGGCCATGGGAGCCTTCTGCCCCTACTTCGTCTGGAGCAACTGAACGAGCAAGTTCCACTGATTGAGATTTCAGACAAAGTTCAGATGATTGCTAGTGTTAACTGTAATTGTTGTCAAGAATCGATCGCAGCTTAATTCTAGAGTGAATTGGTAGCTGAGATGAATGTGACCTAGATACTCTTAGCTTAGTTGATTCTTACTGTGAGACCTAGCTATCTTAGCCTCAGCTGATTCTGTGTGAACTGGTCACTCCGACCTATCTATTTTTTTTATGTAATCGGTGTCTGTACTATTAAAATTTAATATAGAAGATTTGATTTAAGTTTGATACTTCTTCTTTCTTCAGAATCAAGCAGCAATTTTCTTCTAATTAAATCCATCAACTTGTGATTAAAATTGAATAATTGCTGACGGTAGCTGACGAAGACCACGAACCCACCGCTGGGATCGCTGCTTCGCATAACCCCATTCGACGACGCGAACGCCAAGTCGTCTTCCTTCCCTCAGACGGCGCGCTGAGCAGGAGCAGGACGCCATCACCATGCTCGCGACCGCGATGCTGCCGGCCGCCACCCGCTCGATCGAGGGGCTGCTCGCGGGCGGCGCGCACGTCGCGGCGGACGAGCTGCAGCGGCTCCGGCGGAAGCTCGACGACGCGCCGAGTCTGGCTGCTGACGCCGAGGCGAGGGAGGGCAGCGACGCCAGCGCCAGGGATTGGCTGCGGGCGCTCCGGGAAGTCCTGTACGAGCTCGGCGACGCCGACGCAGACTTCCGCCGCGCAGCTGCTCAGCCGCAGCAAGGCCGAAAATCGGTAGGCTCTTGCTCCTGGATCGGATCCCCGTCCATAGTTGACTAATTTGATTGATATACCTGCGCATTGCGGCTCATTCGGAAGTCACTGCCCTATGATGCCCCACATGCCCAAAAGCCTACTGCAATCTTGATATGGGTGCATATATATAACATACTAGCATCTTCTACAAGTTTTTCATACATACAATCTTGATGTTCGCAGTTTCGCCACTGGTTCACGTTACAGCTGAATGTCAATGGCATCCGTTACAAGACTTTGAGGACCAGCATCATCAGCCTGAATATGAAACTGGATGGTATTTTGAATAAGGGTTCCGAACTCGGGCTTCTATCAGATAGTCATGAAACCCTGAATGAAATTTCTGAATTCTCTGGACAAGTGGTTCCTGATGATCATGCAGTTGGCGACATTGATAGTGAAAAGAATAAACTGATTGACAGGCTCACAGACAGGCAAAGTGCTAACGGTGTTGTCGCCATCCTCGGGGCTAGTGGAATGGGCAAAACTACTTTGGCATGGAAAATACATGATGATCACCGCACAAGAAATGCTTTTAGTATGATTGTGTGGGTTAATGTCTTCAGTGACTCTGATGATATTGGGTTACTGTCTGCAATTGTAACAGCTGCCGGTGGGAATCCCAGAGGAGAAAAAGACAGGATGAAGCTTGAGGCCATCTTGGCTGCTATGCTTATAGGTAAGAGATTCTTACTGGTGCTTGATGGCCTGTGTGGTCATCATATTTTTGAGCATTCCCTTGATGCTCACTGGCATGTTTTCGGTCACGGAAACCGGATTTTGATCACCACTCAGGATGAAAGTGTTGTGACAAAAGTGAAGCCTGCCTACATCCACCAGGTCAAGGAATTGACATTTCAGGATTGTTGGTCCTTACTTTGCCGTAGTGCACATCTCGACGAGAGCCTTCATGGGAACAATTTAAGGAATATAGGAATAATGATTATCCAAAAGTGTAACAAGATTCCAATGGCTATTAAGATCGTAGGCGCTGTCCTAAGAACGAAGGAGCAAACCAAAGTGGCCTGGCAGAGAGTGTATGAAAGCAAAGGGTGGTCTTTGAGGGACCTTCTAGATCCTTTAACTGGGGCCATTTATTTGGGCTACCATGATTTACCGGCACGTCTGAAGCAATGCCTAATTTATTTATCACTGTTCCCTGAAGGCTCTGTCATTAGGCAGCAGTTTGTTGGTCAACTGTGGGTTTCAGAGGGATTCATTGAGGAACAAGATAGCTGCAATGCTGAAAAGACTGCAGATGAGTATTACAGGGAGTTGGTATCAAGAAAACTTATGCAACCTGAAATTGGAAACCATGACATAACAAGATGCACTATGCATAAACAGATCAGATCATTTTTACAGTTCTTTTCGAAAGATGAAATATTCTCTGGCAACCTGAAGCCTAATATCAATGGGACTTCCATTGAAGGGCTGCGTCATGTGTGGCTTAGAAGCAATGAGCCAGCTACAAACTTGGAAGAAATAGTAGCTCTATCTAGCTTGAAGACAGTTATTCTGTACAAGAACCCAGTGGGCAATCATGGCTTACATAAGCTGTTCCAGGGAGTCAAATATTTGCAAGTGTTGGACCTAGGTGATACTGAAATTAAGTACATTCCGTCCACACTGGAATTTCTAGTTCACCTTAGGCTCCTTAATCTTTCACTGACCCGAATTACAGAGCTTCCAGAGTCAATTGAGTGTCTCAAAAATTTACAGTTCTTGGGTCTTCGGTACTGCAATTGGCTGCACACTCTTCCAAAAGGAATTGGCAAGCTGCAGAATTTGAGAAGTCTTGACCTTCGAGGGACTAGCTTACATCAAGTCCTACCTACTTTGGAAAATCTGAAGCTGCTCTCCACGCTACATGGTTTCATTGTAAATTGTATGCCCAATCGCGAGGATGATCCAAGTGGATGGCCTTTGGAAGACCTAAACTCTCTAAATGCATTGAGAAGTCTGCAGATACTGAAGATGGAAAGAGTCTCAGATGGTTTGAGGATGCAGAAAGCGATGCTGGAGAACAAGTCTCATCTGAAGGAGCTTGAACTATGTTGTACCACTGATGATAGACAAGCTGAAGTATGGGAGGAGGATGCTAGAACACTAAAAGAAACATTTGATTGCTTTTCTCCTCCACAATGTTTGAATTCCCTTAAAATGGTGAGCTACTATGCGAAACTTTGCCCTGATTGGTTACCTCATCTCTCAAACCTACAGAGGCTTGTTATTACCGATTGCAAATTCTGTGAGCATCTGCCGGACCTTGGCCAGCTAGCTCAACTAAAGTTCCTTACCATAACCGGTTTTTCCAAATTACTTACCATTGAGCAAGAACCAACAAGTGTCAAGCCGTCATTTCCTAAACTAGAGCAGTTGTACCTTAAAGATATGCAGATTCTTGAATCATGGACAGGATTTGAATCTGGTGATATGCCATCCCTTGTGAAATTTCGTCTGGAGAGTTGTCCCAAGTTAAGGTGCCTCCCCTCTGGCATCAAGTACTCCAAAGTACTGACAAGCATGCATATATACCATGCTGATAGTTTGGAAGCCATTGAAGACTTGACTGTGCTCAAAGAATTAGTTCTCCAGGCCTGCGATGAACTTATGGAAATCTCAAATCTCCAATTACTGGAAGCTCTAATTATCATCGGTTGCTCTAGATTGGAGGATGTGAATGGAATTCACTATCTAAGGCATGTCCGCATTGAAGATAGAGAATTAAGAAGATCTCCAGAATGGTTGAGAAGTCATGCCTCAGTGCTGCAAACTTTCACTATTGTTGGCACAAAGGAGCTACTTGAAAGACTACTCCCTAATGGAGAAGACTGTGGAATCATCCGTGACATCAATAAAGTTTATGCAAACTTACCTGATGAATCTCCATTCTTCACTTATACAAAGGATACTGCTGATTTCCATGTTGATCAAAGAATCATGGAACATGACAGGCCATCTGTTGCAATAGCAGATGAAATTGCGCTGGCAGATCTGACTACTGCACTTGGTAATTCTGTTGAAATGACCTCTCGAATTGGTGTGCCTAGAGTACGTGTCATCCGAATATCCACATTCAAGAGGGTAATAAGACGATACCTTGTTCTCTACCTTGTGATGGTTCTGATTGTTATGCAGGTGCTTTCCTATTGGCTGCAGAATAAGACTACCAGAGAGATTTGGCTCATCCAGACCCTCTTCATCTTCTTTGCAACAGTCCTCTTGTTGTTTCTTGTATTTCTCGACTGACTGTTCTGTCAGAATTATGACCAGATGAAGCAGAACAGGTGAAATCAAGCCATGACTAATCTTGAAAATAGTTGAGACTCTTCACGCCATTGTATATGCTATGTACATGGCATAACAGAATTTGGTGAAATGTTCTTCTGTTGCTACTTAATGGTGCATAGAAGAGGACACAGATATGATACGGTTAATTGAGGCATTCTTATGTAATTGGACTTGTTGCAACATTTACTGGATTGACAATTAGATGCATCAGATGCCTCTAAATGTGTGAATGTTGTATTCATTTCCATGATGCAGATTAGCCGGTCATGGCATGCGTAAGACAAAAGATCAAGAGAACTTGCAGCCTGAAAACTGAAGATGGCATGCAGAATTTTTGTTAAAGGGCAACACCTTTCTTTGTACTTTTTGAAATGCACCATGAAACAATGTTCTGTGCATTCATCTTGGTGTTTATTTGATCATTGAGATGCACATTTTTGTTTGTAACCTTAAATGTTGAGACCAGAACTTTTGTAAATTGTACATAAGTTTATAGTTTCCAGACTTCATAATTGGAAGAAAAAAATAGTGGGTCATCTTTCTATGTGAGAAACCTATTGCATTAGTTCTAATTAAGCTCGTGGATTTTGTCATATGTACATTCAGTAATTTTTCAAAGTGCAAAGATCAATATCATTAGATCCATCATGAATTATATGTTCATACTGTATTTATTTGGTACTGCAGATGTTGATCTACTTTTGCCTTTGATCTTGGTCGAACTTTATAAAGTTTGAGTTGGGACAAAACTAATATGCACTATATTTTGACATGGAGGGAGTATATAGTAGTGGCCTAATTTGCATTTATGTATCCATGTCCAGAACATTTAACATCTATCAGTGTGGACTTTTCTTTTTTGAGAATTTCTCTGCATTCATATCACGGAAAGATACAAAGTTGTTGACCCTTACAAGCACAGAGAAACACAAACACAAAGGACCAAGAACACCTAGAACACCCTAAGACCACCATAACCCATGAAGATCTCCGGAGCCCTGTGTCATCATCCCATAAACTTGAGAGAAGACCCCTGCAACGAGAAAGAACTACAACCAAGCGCAAGCAGGTCATCATCTTCGACCACGGTGCAATTGCCACCACGCTGCTTCCTCCTTCCTTGACACCGAGCGCCGAGAACACGCATGCAGCTGCCGTCGCCATCTTTTGCTTTGAGTACCGCGAAAAGTGTCCCTTCCGTAAGGAAGGGAACTCGAAGTCAACCGACCGGTCCGGCACCGCGGCCGGGCCATCCGCCGGGAAAACCGGGAACTCCCTCCAGCATCAGCATCGAGGAAGAAGAAGAACAGCAGCAGCAAATCATACCGACAAGGAGGAAGAAGGGTCTTTCTCCCGATCATCTGGCCGATTTTGGCGTCGCCACGTTGGACCGCCTCCTCCCCTCGCCACCAAGGCTGGCCGGAAGAAACTGCAAAACGTGACAGCCGCAAGCCACCAGAAGAACACAAACCCTAAAAAGGAAGGCAGTGGTGCCATCTCCTTCCTCTCCCTCGCCACCACGGCCGGCCGAGGAGAAGGCAACAGCATCAGCACACCTCCGACTCCAGAACAGACTCCGCAAACTCCACGGGGTCGAAGTTCGGCCGTGCCCGGGAATCCACCCTCCCCCGATCTGAGAGGAAACCAGGCCAGCAGCTCGTCGGCGCCGCCACAAGTGGCCTTGCTGAGATGGGGATCGAGCTCCAGCATCCTTATTCCGACGCGACGTCGCCTCCACCATCTCGACGCTGTCCCAGAACATCACGCGAAGACTAGGCCGGGCGCTTCCCCGCGCAGCAAAGGAAGACCCCCCGCCGCCGCCACGCCACCGGGGCTTTGCCCGGCGGCGCCACCGGTGGCGGCGGCGGGAGGAGGGGGTGGGGTGGGGGCTAGGGTTGGGATCGTACGGGAGGAGGTTGTTTTTTTCAGTGTGGACTTTTCACTTGTATGTTTAGGGGTACACTCGTGCCTTGGCTCATTTGGAAGCACCGCAATTCCTGTGTCTTCGATGGGGAACAGCCTTCGGTCCAGAACGTGGATGACAAAACTAGAGCAGAGGCAAGGCTTTGGGCCAGAGCCGGGGCGCTCGGCCTTCTGGCAACTTACCTGTAGATTGGGATGTACACTAAGTTCCTCTAGCATCATCCTGTTTTCCACCCTCTCTTGAGGGTGATCCTGTAACAAACTACCCTTCTATGCAATGAAAAGAAACGGAATGTCATTGCATTTTCTCGAGAGAAAAAATTGCTACTACTTGCGTACCTAAAATTTGTACAAAAATATGAAGCATTGTTCGTTGCACAAAGGAGGAAAGGTGTTGTAGATGTCTTGTTAAAATAAGTTGCACGTTCATAGTTTCTATGTAGCGCTAGTTTAATTATATTTTCTACATTTTTGTGGGTGCATAGCACATGCAAATATATTACACACATCTATGATATTTTGGGATTTCTCGATATCCAGTAATACGAATTTTCGAAATCGTGCGCACCTACCTACACAAACAAATATTTGTGTTTCTCTCTTTCTTTACGCCATCCTGGCACATTTCGAGATTAAAACCATGCAGATGCTACTAACAATCTGCACGGTGTGATCTAACCAGTCCCAGTAAATATAAATTCATACTGGAAAAATACTCAATAATTTGTAATTACTACTAACATATTAGACGGGAAAATTGCTAGTACAACTTCAAATTTATAGAGTAGGTTAGGGCAAACGATGTCTTAAATGTTTTAATAAAGCAGGTGTACTGATGTAAGGAGCACCACTTAGTGAATGGTTCCAAACTCACAAGCTTAATATGCCTGGTATAAATCAGAGAATGGAAGTAGTAATTACAAAATATCAAGCCATAGGGAAGACACGAATCAATCTCAGGTGAGTTCTACATAAGGGCGATTTGTTGTTTTACCAATATAGCTGCAGTTGCTTAAAACAAATATAAGAATATATTTGCTCTCAGAATTCGGAAGGGATCTAAAGATACGCTTGAATGGCCCCCATAACCCATAAGCACATAATCATTGAGGATAGATAGTCGATTCCGAATGGTTGCAAATATTATTGATGCTTCACAAATATACAAGAGAATATAAGACTGGTTGAAAAGAAAATCAGAAGGTCCATAGGGAAATGAAGGTGCTAGATGAGTTGTGAGCCAACAAAATGAGGTACATCAGAATGGTGACAACAAATAGGAGAACTGTGAAAAGTTGAGTCCTCACCCATGACGGACTTGTGGATTGACCAATTTGCATGTTTCTGCTTTCAGGTTCTCCCATCAAAATCACATCATCGGCTTGTGGAACAGCGGGCATGATGAAGCTAGGTGATATGTATAACAAAGATTGTGCAAGGGATCTTGCACTTCTATGAAAGTAGCTGGTACTTTTGTTGAAGGAGAAGTAGAAGGAACCATCTGGCAGATTGGCATAGACATGATCAGCATTTTGGATGACAGACCAGTATGGGCCACTAGCAGAGGAGCATCTGTCAAGAAGCTCTTCAGTGCCAACAATCTCCAATCTCCTGAGCATGAAAGGTTCTTGTGGACGCAGCCAATGTGGAAGTTCGGTTAAATTTCTTTCATCTGAATGCACATTGCGTAACGAAGGGACACCTTGTACAACTTCCAGACGCAAGCAATGGAGAACATGCAAATCTTCAAGCCTCTCGAGGTTTGAGATCCTTGTCAGCAATGGGTTCCTCTGAACTCTAAGCTGTTTAAGTGCAGGTAAGTTCATGATTTCTTCTAGGTTATCAGCATGATCTATCTGCAAGCTTGTCAGTGATGTACAATGCTCAAGCCAGTAGGGCAGTGAATCCAGCTTGGAACATCCATCAAGCCTGAGATTAATGAGTGAAGGCATATCCCCCTCTTCGAGGCCCCACCATGACTCCAAGTTGCTCATTCTACTCATGAGCAGCTGCTCTAGTTTTGGAAATGCCACTCCATTATCTGGTGTTCCACGAAACTCGGGGCCAATGGTAGATGACAAATTGGAACCAGTTATCGCAAGAAACTTCAAATTTTCCATCTGGCCCAGAGATGGAAAAAATTGGCAATAAAGACAGCCATCAAGGGTTAACCGCTGCAGCAGTGGTAGAGCAAACGGAGACAGCCAAGATGGAAATCCATGGCCATTATAGTTTACTAGCTTGACAGAAACAATAGAAGGTCCCGGCTTCAGCCCTTCAAAAACATTTTTTGTATTCTCATCTCTACTAATATCCATTGTTTGGTCGTTAGTGCTGCAGCATAACTCAAGCACTTTGAGATGACACTTTCCCTCCAGTGCTGATTGCCTTGCATCTTCCACATTTAGTGTTCTCTCTAGCTTCAGTATCTGGAGGCTTGTCAGCTTAGTTAAGGAGCTCAGTTCTTTAAACTCCCAGCCACTTCTATTTTCTGCACCAGCTGACCTTGGAAGAAAACCTTGTAGGCAGTTGAGTTCTCTCATCTTGGAGAATCGGAATGGCACACGCTTTAGTCCAGCTCCTGAGATGTCAAGGCTTCTCAAGTTTATTAGGCGGCCAACAGATTGAGGGAGGGAATCGAGATGAGTACAGTTCTTGAGAATTAAGAACTGCAGCATCCTCATATTCTCAATAGTACCAGGAATTTCTCTAACTTGAGTATTAGCAAAGCTAAGATATCTCAGGTGTGTCATCCGTCCTAAGCTACTGGTAACACACTCAATCTGGGTATTTCCAAGGTCCAGAACCCTTAGGTGTGTGAATTTCTGGAAAATATCGTTGTCGCTCAGTGGACTCTCAAACAATAGAATTGTCCTCAAGCTCTTAAGCTTTTTAATTCCATACCGGATGGCTTCTGCACTTGCATTTGTGATGGATAAGCGACATGGTTTAAAAACATCACCAATATCTTGGGGATTGCCGCTGAAATTTTCATCTTGAGACTGGAGAAGTGCAAATGATCTGAAAAGATGAGGCATCTTCGATCGAACTGCAGCACTAGAGTCATTTTCTGGCAAAAGAAGGCCCCTTGCTAACAATTCATCATAACATTTCTCAGCCTCCTCTTCAACTGTTGTAGACTGTGGCTGTGTTGAATTCTGCAGGGTCACAATGAACCCCTCCGCAATCCACTGGCGGGTGATACACTGCTGCTCAATCACAAATCCCTCTGGGTATAACGCACAATATAAAAAACACCTCTTCAGGCGATATGACAACTCCATGTAGCTCATATTAATAGTACTCCGTATCCTCCTAGAAATGCCACAGAAATCGCTCAAGTAGACTCTCTCCCAATCATCTTCCCTTGGGTCAACGCCTCGTAGATAGCATCCCATTCTCCGTATTGCCATTGGAAGGCCATTGCACTTTCGGACGATTCGTCTTCCAACATCCTGCATGTTCCCAGTGCTCTCATTGGGGAAAGCCCTTGTACGAAGCAACCACCAACCATCATCCTCACTCAAGCTCTTCACACGGTAATGATGGATGGCCCCCATCCTCCTTGCAACACGCTCATCTCGGGTTGTTATAAGGACTCTGCTGCCAGGGGCGCCATGTTGTGCTTGTATCTCTAACAGCCCATCCCAAACATTCTCTCCCCACACATCATCAATGACCAGCAGGAATTTCTTACCTTCTAAACATGTACGTAAAAGTGCTTGTTGTTCTGCAGTATCTGCTCTCGTATACCTCCCATTTGACCACATTGTCAGGTGCGTCAAGTCTTTTGAGACATGTACCCATAATCTGGTCTCAAACATGGCTGTTGCCCTATGGTATACCTTTCGAGCAAGAGTAGTCTTGCCGACTCCAATCGTTCCTATTACAGCAAACAAAGGACAGCTAGTAGTAGTATATTCTCTTTGTAGGAGCTGGATGAGACTGTTGCAGTCATTCTCCACCTCTTTGCCTACAATATCAGGCTCAAGATCTGGACCAACATCAAGATATGATCTGACTGGATCCTCTACCACTGGATTAATATGGAGCATTGTACTCTCTGATATAACGTTCTCCAGTTTCTGATTTAGTCCACGTATATCATTTGCAATGTTGCAGTCAATTGCAACATCTCTGCAGTACTGGAAAACCGACGAAGGATTGCACTCCTGTAAGTAAGATAAGTTTTAATCCATGTCCAGAAACTGCTAGATATATTGTACACAATATGCAAATTTCAAATGATGTAGTGTAGTCTACCTTTAGACTTGGATTATCAAAGTAAGCACACTAAGTTATTTCATGGCGGATAAAGTTTGACCAAAGTAGAATTAGCTAGGTACTATTAATACAACATTTTGGTCATGTTTACTTCTGCCCACGGTTGTCAGGATCAAACAGAATTGTGCGGATCTTACCTTTTTTTTTGCGGGTGAAAAAGGAGCTTTATATAATGCAGAAAGGGTTACAAGACGGTCCTGCTCCAGGAGCTGAAGGATTTCATCAGGCCCCGAACCTAACCATGTGAAAGTACTATGATCAACCCTCGCCATATTAGCAAGGTTGTGGCTAACCCTAATCTGAGAACGCTCCACTGTTACAAAACTTTAAGTTCAGAAAACAAATGAACCAGAGATGATCTATCCTGTGACTTGTCCTTAGTAGCAGCAACAAGTTGGAAGCAATCCGTTTCAACAATAATTGGCAGATTACTATGTTGAAGCACCAACTGCAAACCTTCCATGCACGCACATACTTCTGCTTCCAGGGGACTATCGCAATTCTCTAGAGAACGGTATGCAGTAAAGATAATGTTACCGTGGTCATCACGCAAAGCCATTCCAGAACCGGCAGTACCATCCCCAGCATGGAAAGACCCATCAATTGTGAGTTTAACAAAGCCCATTGGTGGCAAGCACCACTGTTTATCTGGTGGTTTATCTTTGACAGTACAAGACTCCAACGTTGATGATTGAATCTGAGAGCCCTTGCCTTTGATCACCTCCTCAACTGACAGGGTCCTAATATTTCTAATCAAACTCCAGTAGCTACATAGAAATCTTTTTGAACTTTCGACCATCGGTAACGGTTTGTCATGGGCCACTTCATTCCTACAGTGCCACGCCCTCCAGGCCACAAGAAGCGTGGTATCAATCATTTCAGCAGGAATATTCAGAATAACATTTTGGATTCAGGGCGACGGATGGAACTGAAGATCTCCATGAGATGGTAGCCGCCAAATCTTCCTCATCGCGTCCCATAGGTTAGAAGCATGTGGGCATTTATAGAGTGCATGCACCACATCTTCCTTCTCCATATTGCATATGTTACATATCCCTGTGACCCTGAAATTACGGGTCAATTTATTCTCCTCCGTTGCTAGAGCATTAGATGCTGCTTTCCAGGCAAAACTCTTTACTTTAGGCGGTGGTTTACCACTAGTCGCTGCAAAGTTACATTGTACTGCAGATCTTACCTTATTGGCCCTTTAAGAGTAGCTGGCCACACAGTCGGATGTTCTACCAGAAGATAGGCTAAGCTATATTGGCAGAGATTCCATAATTAGGATGTCCAGTTATGCTAGTCTAGGATTAATCCCATATTATCTTTGTTCTTTCCAAAACTTTATTTCAAGTAAAAGCAAAACAAACTCTTCATTTTGGAAAGGATAAATAAGAGTTAAAGACGAGTTTTTTTCTAGAGGGTCTTTTGAAATAGGAAATGGTCAGGACACCAGTTCTTGGAAGACACTTGGTTAGGCGATTCCCCTCTCTCACAACAATATCCTATCCCTTTATAATATTGTACAACGAAAAGAAGTTTCGGTGGAAAGTGTTTTATCAGAGGCACCTCTAAATATAGCTTTTAGAAGGGATTTAACCGGGAATAGATGGTCAAGATGGCTTAATTTAGTTTAACAATTGATGGATATAGAGTTATCTGAAAATAAACTCCGCCTATGTTGTCCCAACATAGCCGGTCCCAAGCCCGGGTAAAGGAGGAGGGTTGTGATAGGCTTGGCGAGCCAACGTAAAAAAACCCAGCCACTCTTATGGAGATGAAACCCAAAAGATTTCCGTTGGGGTGTAACCCTCTTAGCGACGCGCCATATCGAAACCCGGGTGTGGTGTAAAATGGGCAAGGACCGGGTCGTCACTCCCTAGGTGGCGCGCCGTATCTTGATCCGGATACAGTGGCAAGTGAGCAAGGATCGGGTTGTCGCATCCTTAGTGGCGCGCTACATCGGCGCCCGGGTGTAATGGAAAATGAGCAAGGGTCTTCGCATTTGACTCGACGAGTGCGAAGGGTTAGGAAGCTAGCCGAGCCTAGGAGGTTTTGCTTAGGTAGCTGGAACGTAGGGTCCTGACAGGTAAGCTTCGGGAGCTAGTTGATACAGCGGTGAGGAGAGGTGTTGATATCCTTTGCGTCTAGGAGACCAAGTGGAGGGGACAGAAGGCGAAGGAAGTAGAGGATACCGGCTTCAAGCTGTGGTATACGGGAACAGCTCCAAACAGAAATGGAGTAGGCATCTTGATCAACAAGAGCCTCAAATCTGGAGTGGTAGACGTCAAGAGATGTGGGGACCGGATTATCCTGGTCAAGCTGGTAGTTGGGGACTTAGTTCTCAATGTTATTAGCGCTTATTCCCCGCAAATAGGCCACAATGAGAACACCAAGAGGGAGTTCCGGGAAGGCCTAGAGGACTTGGTGAGGGGTGTACCTAGTGGCGAAAAGCTCTTCATAGGAGGAGACCTTAATGGACACGTGGGTACATCTAGCATAGGTTTTGAAGGGGTGCATGGGGCTTTGGCTATGGCATCAAGAATCAAGAAGGGGAAGATGTCCTAAGCTTTGCTTTAGCGTACGACATGATCGTAGCTAACACCCTCTTTAAAAAGAATCTCATCTAGTGACTTTTAGTAGTGGACACCACAGTAGCCAGATTGACTTCATCCTCTCAAGGAGAGAAGACAGGAGTGTGTGCCTAGATTGTAAGGTGATACCTGGAGAGAGTGTTGTCCATCAGCATAAGCTTGTGGTGGCTGACTTTCGCTTTCGACTTCGTGTCCAGCGGGATAAGCGTGAAAGTCACTAGAACGAAGTGGTGGAAGCTCAAGGGGGAGGTAGCCCAGACGTTCAAGGAGAGGGTCATTAAGGAGGGCCCTTGGGAGGAAGGAGTTGATTGGGACAATATGTGGATGAAGATGGCAACCTGTATTCGTAAGGTGGCCTCAGAGGACTTTGGAGTGTCCAGGGGAAGTAGAAGCGAAGTTAGGGATACCTGGTGGTGGAACACTGATGTCCAGAAGGCTATTAAGGAGAAGAAGGATTATTTCGAGCGCCTGTACTGGATAGGAGTGCGGACAACATGGAGAAGTACAAGATGGCAAAGAAGGCCGCAAAGCGAGCTATGAGTGAAGCAAGGGGTCAGGCGTATGAGGACCTCTACCAGCGGTTAGGCACGAAGGAAGGCGAAAAGGACATCTATAGGATGGCCAAGATCCGAGAGAGGAAGACGAGGGGTGTTGACCAAGTCAAATGCATCAAGGATGGAGCATACCAGCTCCTGGTGAAGGACAAGGAAATTAAGCATAGATGGTGGGAGTACTTCGACGGGCTGTTCAATGGGGAGACTGAGAGCTCTGCCATTGAACTGGACAACTCCTTTGATGATACCATTAGGCGTTTTGTGCGGCGAATCCAGGAGTTTGAGGTCAAGGAGGCGTTGAAAAGGATGAAGGGAGGCAAGGCAATGGGCTCTGATTGTATCCCCATTGAGGTGTGGAGAGGCCTCAGAGACATAGCGATAGTATGGCTAACTAAACTCTTCAACTCCATTTTTCGGGCAAACAAGATGCCACAAGAATGGAGACGCAATATTTTAGTACCAATCTTCAAGAACAAAGGGGATGTTCGGAGTTGTACTAACTACCGTGGAATTAAGCTTATGAGCCATACAATGAAGCTATGGGAGGAGTCATTGAGCACCGTTTAAGACGAATGACAAGCGTGACCAAAAATCAGTTTGGTTTCATGCCTGGGAGGTCGACCATGCAAGCCATCTTCTTGGTACGACAACTCATGGAGAGATACAAGGAGCAAAAGGACCTGCATATGGTGTTCATTGACGGCCTTAGAGAAACACAAAGTCCCAGCAAAGTACATTACCCTCATCAAGGACATGTACGATAATGCTGTGACAAGTGTTCGAACAAGAGATGGCGATACCGATGACTTCCCGATTAAAATAGGACTACACCAGGGGTCAGCTTTGAGCCCTTATCTATTTGATTTGGTGATGGATGAGGTCACAAGGGATATACAAGGAGTATCCCATGGTGTATGCTCTTTGCGGATGATGTGGTCCTAATCTATGATAGTCGAACGGGGTCAATAGGAAGTTAGAACTATGGAGACAAACCTTGGAATTGAAAGGTTTTAGACTTAGTAGAACTAAAACTGAGTACATGATGTGCGGTTTTAGTACTACTAGGCACGAGGACGAGGAGGTTAGCCTGGATGGGAAGGTGGTGCCTCAGAAGGACACCTTTCAATACTTGGGGTCAATCCTGCACAAGGATGGGGATATCGATGAAGATGTGAACCACTGGATCAAAGCCGGATGGATGAAGTGGCGCCAAGCTTCTGGCATTCTTTGTGATAAGAGAGTGCCACAAAAGCTAAAAGGCAAGTTCTATAGGACGGCGGTTCGACCCGCAATGTTGTATGGCGCTGAGTGTTGGCCGACTAAAAGGCGGCATGTTCAACAGTTAGGTGTGGTGGAGATGCGCATGTTGAGATGGATGTGTGGCCACACGAGGAAGTACCGAGTCCGGAATGATGATATACGAGATAGAGTTGAGGTAGCACCGATTGCGGAGAAGCTTGCCCAACATCGTCTAAGATGGTTTGGGCATATTCAGCGCATGCCTCCGAAGCTCCAGGTGCATAGTGGACGGCTAAAGCGTGCTAATAATGTCAAGAGAGGACGGGGTAGACCACACTTGACATGGGAGGAGTCCGTAAAGAGAGATCTGAAAGACTGGAGTATCACCAAAGAACTAGCCATGGAAAGAGCCGCATGGAAGCTTGCTATCAATGTGCCAGAACCATGAGTTGGTTACGAGATCTTATGGGTTTCACCTTTAGCCTACCCCAACTTGTTTGGGAATAAAGGTTTTGTTGTTGTTGTAGAGTTATCTGAAAATAATGATGTATTTAGATGGAGTCTAACTGCATCCAGTTCCTTTTTTGGTTAAATCGATGTATCTAGAACTAAGGAATGGACACACAAGATTTCTTCGTAAATATATTTGGAAAATGAAGGTACCATTGAAAATCAAGATTTTATGTAGTTCCTACACCGAAAAGTTCCTCGTTTGGCATCTCAGTATTTACGAAACCATAGCATCTAAATGCTTGAGCTAGCAATACTTCAGTTTCAGAAAAGGTGGTCTGGAGTTGTTTTTCAAATAGTTCAAAAATTGCATGTATTGAGGGATATTGAAGTATTAATACTGCAGTATTTATTCACAGCCAAACACATCAAAGTATTTAAAACTGGTATTTTGAGAAACTGTAGGTATTGTTAAAATACTTCAAAAAAAACTTTGCTACCAAACACAACCTAATTTTCAACCAAAGACAATCTGGCAAAGAGAAATTGGCAGGGCAATAAAAAAATGTTGTTTCTGTGACAAAGAGGAAACAATACAACATTTATTTATAACAGGCCTGTTTGCAAAGCTTATATGGCGCATAGTCCACATGGCATTTAATTTACCACCTTCAAGTAATATCACGAATTTTGCTAGAAAGGATAAAGTTCAAATCCGAGGGGGGTGTTCATGCGTTACTTTAGTCTATACGGACATTGGATCTGTATGTGTTCCTTTCTCCAGCCGGCGGAGCGCAGGCTGGCCATGGATATTGGTTGCACAGGATTTATAAAAACAGTGCGGCTGGCGGTTTTGACAACCAGATATCATGCTGATGCATAGGCGCCTCATGTTATTTTTTTAGATGTCTGGTACATGTATCGACATTATATATGATCCTTGAGCTGTAAAAACAAACTTTAATAAAGAAACAAAAGTTCATATGCATCAATCGATGCAAAGGCCAGGGATTTCCCTTTTCGAAACAAAAATATCTCTGTTCTAGGCTCCCTATAGTAAAGTCAACTTAGTCAAGCACCAGCTATCTTCCCTCTATTCTTAAGCAGTCAATGCATATTTCGGTTGTCACAGACCACTTGAATGCTCTTTCTAGTAGCCTAGTGTGCATTTAATGCTTGACGCCATCCACTCTAACCTAATGAGCATGTGATGACCCAATGAAGTGGACTCTAACCTAATGTGCATTTGCTTGTTCTGAAGTTGAAGTACTTAAAAAAACATTGACCAACTGGGGAATGATCCCTCCCTTGGCTATGCGTTGTTAGGTAGTATGAGACTCTCCCTGCGGATGGACGCTAGGATGATAACCCGGTTAAAAGTCTGCCCCTCCTAGCGAAATTACCGCAAGATGGGGATTCGAACCCAGGTGGGCTGGCTGCGCACTCGCGAGCCTTGCTACTGAGCTAGGACTCAGTTCTCAAAGTTGAAGTACTTGATGTACTGCATGTTTAAATTTAGGAGAAATACAAAACTTAACATTGTCCCCATTCGCAAAAAGGAGTGTGTCTAGACTAGAACAATACCATGCGGTTGAGATATTTAGAAGAAGAATGCCTGATACCTCTAATATGTGGTTCTACCATATTGAGGGCCAGGCTTCTAGGGTGAAGCCCAGAATCTACAGATATTCAGGCAAACTAATTTGGAAAATCATTGACCTTTGGAGAAACTAAGTATAAATATACCTCTATGAAGATTGAAGACAAAATAATAAACCATAATTTATCCCTGAAAAGCTGAAAGTACAAAAGGTAGACAGTGAAGGTTTGAATTTCCTCTGACCTGTGGTTGTGATGTTTGGTGTCTATCTGCTTCAATCCTGCAGCGGTCAATTATGTTTTCTGCCTCATAAATAATTTCTCTGAGTCTCTTCAGCCAATTCCTAGTGGCTGCCTGTTGTACGACAGTCTGCTCTGCATCCATGATGATCGTCGTGATAAACTCAAGTCTACCCTTAAGTTTGTTGATCTCATTCCTTACACAGAGTACTTTAGAAACTTCATTAATGGCTAAGTTGCCGAGTGACTTGACAACATCTTTGGCGAAACCAGCTAGAATTGTCTCGATCATAACGCACTTGATCGAGATTATTCAAGTGCTAACTTTTTCTGCAAAGAGAAAACCGTAAATATGTTAAACAATAACCAGAGGGTATCTTCTTTTGATCTTAGTCAGCTTACCATTTCAGTACCCTTGTAAAAATCCTGCGTTTACAATTAAATGGGGAAAATAAGGCACTCCTTTATTGTACTATCGGTTCCTAAAAATAGCTAGAACTGTATATGTACCAACCGAGTTTCCTTATGAAAGGATAAGATACTGGGTCAGAGGGGACCCATGTTTAGGTATGAGACAGATTGACCCTGTTCATTAAGCTAATGCCTATCACCATAAGTAGTATTTCGAATTCATCCTGCAGGTGCCCTGGATCCATCCTCCTACTTATATTCTATGTTATATCCAACGAAGGAAAAAACAGGAAAAAATACAATGATTCACTCGCAATCCTTGACTTGTCGAGCAGATTTGACCAATCCTGGAACTAGCTGATAACAGAGCGAGCATTTGGGGGGCTCACCTTTTGGGATCCTGAAGCAAGCGACGCCTGCAAACCGCAGCGATGCGCCAGGAATCTCGGGCGACGCGGTCGAAGCTGTGAAAAGGAGAAGCCGTCGTTGAATGCAGCACTAATATAGGAAGAAGAAAGACGCCGGCGCGGCAAGATCAGAAAGAAGAAATACCCTGGAATCGGAGGAAATCTGCAGACTCTCTTGCCCAATGCGACGAGCGGGAGAGGTGCAAGGTGTTGGCTTCGCTGCAATTTCCACATGGTCTACGCGCTGCCGCATCTTCCGAGTGTTTTTGTAAGCTCAAGTCAAGTCTTCCCCGGGGGCAGTGGCCGGCGAGGCTTCGCTGTCAGATTCGGAAGGAGAAGAAGAAAAAAAACTATAGTGTGTCAGAATATTATTGCTTCGGTTCAGTTGCTCTGAAGTCAAAACTTTATCACTCGCCTCTTTCTCCTTTGCAGTCAACCCCCTTACTAAACATAAAGTCTGGAGGGTGGGTTTCAGAGGGCCCTCGAATTCTTTCTTAGGATAGAGGAGATTTAATGAAATCTGATGGCGTGATGATCTTTTTTTTAAGGTAAAAAAAAGGATAGGGTCCTAACCCTATAAGCTGCATATATTGACCAAGCGGTGGTTACATTTTACATCAAAGCCCCTGCAAATTAGTGTTTTTTATAAGAACTGAACTTTTATAGAAGAAACCCTAGAAAAGTTTGGTAAAAAGTCATCGGGTCCTCCAAGTTCTACACTGCTTTTGACGGATCTCGCTGTCGACTTGCTCCGCCACAGAGAGAACGTTGGCGCCGGGGACGAACCACTTGGTTCGGCGTCGTGGCAGAGTGGAAGATCTTCCTCTTGGATCTCTTCTTGGCCTCTGGGAAGAAGAGGCTCGGACTCTACCGGGCACAAAGTAGCTCTCTCGGCCGCAGATAACTTCGTCTGGCGCGAATCTTGGATTCACCAGGATCTGCAGCTTGAGAAGGAAAAGGACAAGCCCGCTCTTCGTCGATACCTGGAGCAGGAGGAAGAGAAGCAGGCCATGGACGACCTACCACCCCCACGTCGTCACCTTGACAGCTTGGAAGAGGAAGGGAGGCCAAGCCATGTCGCCTCCACTGCTCCGTACAAGCCACCCCGCCACCGGAGGGCAAAAGCCACTTGTGGACGCAAAGACCACCAAGGAGCACCTCCGCCTCTCCTCGCCACCACGGCCGGCCAAAGGCTTCGATGTCACAGGGTGGATGCCGCCGCACCGTTCTTCCTCCTCGCCACCTCGGACGGCCAGCAAAAACGGAGGAGCGCCACGCCCGAGCGCCAAAAAGTGGCCCGTAACCACTATTTTTTCAGGGAGACGTTGGTTTCCCCCTCCACTGCCGGCTCCGGCCATCGGAGCAACAGCAAGGGAAGGAGAAGCCCTAGAGAAAGCAAGATCTAGGCGCCGAGATCTACCGCTCGTCTCTAACTACCGGGCAAAGAGCCCACTACCGGCACACGGCCAACAAACCTAGCTACGCTAACTACTCCGACGCCCCCTTCTCCATCTCTGGCCGGCAGCGCCGCCGAATAGGAGTCGAGGGCGGGCCGGTAAGTCCTCTGCAACTACCAAGGGGAAAGAGCGAGAGCGGTGGGAGGGGAGGGGAAAGTGATTGTAGGGGGGATGACCCCCGGTAGGTCAAGAGCATGGCTAATATGCTTAATTCAAACGACTAATTACCGGTTGACATGAGTAAGTCGGATAAGCTTGATTATCGCTTAATATGATGGTGACCGAATTAAAGGTCAACCAGATTGTATGATCCGGAATATCGGCATGAATATGCCGGAATACAGGTGCCAGCGTCCCTCAAGCCGGAGAGTCAAGTTATGCCGGAGCGTGACTAGAAGAACAAAGGACGAAGATCCAGCATGTTTAGATAAAACTAGGATAGGGGTCCGGCATAGGGCCAATGGTCATATGTCGGTCCCAAAGTCAAAGATCCAGTCGTACCACTACAGACGTGGAGGAGAAACGGAGGATCTCCTCATGACGAGAGCCATCACTAAGTTCCAACAGAAACCAGAGCACGCCAATGACGAAGAGGGCTACAGTGCACAGAGCAACAGCGGTCAGCGCCACAGTGCCAGAGGCCAAAACAGAGAAGTACAACACGAGTGAAGTCAAAGCTATGAGCCAAGGGCAGTCCAACGTAGCAAAGATTCCCAAGATCAGCCCATGCTAGGGTTTCTCCCATGTAACCTAACTCCCCACTATATAAGGGGAGGTAGGACTCCCTTGCACGAGACGCCTCTACGATACTACGATCTATCTTTCTCATTCTGCCTCTAGTGATAGCACTTCATCTTCTACCTCTCGCATACAACTCGAGGAGCATCATTGTAGCTCTCATAGTGTGCTTATACATCGCAGACAAGAAGGAGTAGGGGTGTTACCTCCTCACGAGGGCCCCGAACCTGGGTAAACCTCGTGTCTGAGTTGTATGTGTGTGTTCTTCATCTCCCCCTCCTCCGGGTCCCCCGGGGCACATGGACCCGAACTTAAGCCTACCCATGGCATATGTTTGTTCACCACGACGACAGTTGGCGCCCACCATGGGGCCAGCAGCTACGCCGGCTGGGGTTCATATCCAGACGGGGCTCGTCACCGCCTCCGGCGAGCGTGTGGTTTCTGGCCTCATCCAGAGACTCGACTCGTTGGACTTCTGTTATCACCAGAATTTGACCGAGTCAGAGGTGGGCCGCGATCAAGATGGACGGGAAGAAATATATATATAGAAGAAGTATGTGGATCGGCCTTTTATACCAAGTTGGGCTTAATTGCCCATGTATCTGTAACATATTAGATCGCATCTTAGTTTAGAGATAGAATCTTACTCGTGCACGGTTTGGTGCACGCCCGCATTAGAAAGTCCATTTGGACTATAAATATGTACCTAGGGTTTATGGAATAAACAACAACAAACGTTCAACCACAAACAAATCTCGGCGCATCGCCAACCCCTTCGTCTCGAGGGTCTCTACCGGTAAGCATCATGCTGCCTAGATCGCATCTCGCGATCTAGGCAGCACAAGCGTGCCTACGTTGTTCATGCGTTGCTCGTACTGAAGCCTTTTTTATGGCGAGCAACGTAGTTATCTTAGACATGTTAGGGTTAGCATTGTTCTTCATGTTACATGCTTTCGTAGTGCAACCCTTGCATGTCTAGCCGCCCTTACGCCTATCTTAGGCGTAGGGGCGGCACCCGCTTGATCGTAGTTTGGTAGATCCGATCCGTTACGATTGCTCCTTGTTCTACAAGGATTAGTTTAATATCTGCAATAGTTAGGCCTTACGAAGGGGGAGGATCCAGCGGCACGTAGGGTGTCGTTCGTTGGCCCTAAGCAGGATGTTCCGAGGATCAACCTCGTGTTGGTTTTTAGGCCTTGCTTAGGATCGGCTTACGATCACCGTGCGTGGCCGCGAGGCCCAACCTGGAGTAGGATGATCCGATTATGCGGTGAGAACCCCACATCGTCGTAGATCTCATTAGCTTTACCTTGATCAAGCAGGACCACCATATATTCGGACACCTCGTCGAATCATGGGTGGATCGGCTCTTTGAGCCGATTCACGGGATAACCCGAGAGCCGATCGAGGCTCGTATTTAACGTGTACGTGTGTGCCTCGCGAGAAACTAAGCGAGGCATCATCCACACCTTCCCGACCAGGTATAGGTCAGGTGGCACGCCCTTGTGATAAACATCGGTGCGTGCGACCAGGGAGGCTTTGCGGGCCGTCGCTCGGAGGGACTAGGGCCAGCCGCAGCCCTAGTTGTTCCCGGCTCTACGGTGTTGCCCGTCTCTACCCGCCGGTGGGTTTCTGACGTCAACACATTCTGGCACGCCCGGTGGGACCGTCGACGACATCCACGACATCGCCATCTACATCCAAGATGGCGGAAGACACTCCGGTCACATACGCGGATCTGCCTGATGAGCTCAAGAAGAAGCATGACGAGATCAAGGCGACCCTCGAAGCCGAACTCATCGGCTCCTTCCACCGAACCCGCTCCCATGGCGTCAGGTGGAAGGGTTTCACACCTGAAGGCGCGCTCGATGGAGTGGACCTGTCCGCCCCGTCGAAGAACGCACCAGGTCGGCTGCGGCGAGGAGATCAACTACATGGTGGCTCATTCGCTGCACCGCCACTCGAGAGCCTGGTGAATACCTTGGAGCGTGTCGCTCGCGCGTCGTTCGAGAAATCATGAGTCACCGGTACTCCCCGTCGGGACCGGCTCTGGGGACTTTCAAAGGAGAGATGCCGCTCCAGCCCCGGCCGTTCGCATGGGTAGCACCGAACCGCCGAACTCATCGGCATACGTCGTCTACAAGATTGGTGGTGATCCTAGTGACTACCAATTCCTGCCTCGAGCCACCTAAGGAGGTCCCGCACGGATACGCGTGCGCATACGTGCCGATGACAGACAACGCCTTGGCACTCTCGAACCAGGCTGCAATAACAGCGGCCTGCGGAACGGCAGGAGGAACGTCGGAGCCGATCTCGAGAAGCGGTCGTGGCTGGCTAAGTACGCCGCCCCGACAAACCTCCAAAGCCCGGCTCCTGCGGTTGGCTTAGAACCGAGAAAAACAAGCATGGCTGGTTAAGTATGCCACCCCGGCGAATCTTCGAGGTTCGACACCTTCGACCATCTCGGCGGATCAGATTTGTGCAATTCGAAGATCGGTTCGGCATGATGCCGAAAAGAAAGGCGTTCGGCTACACCAAGCCGTACCCCAACAGCCTACGAACCGATCCCGCTGCCACCTAAATATCGGCTCCCGGACTTCACAAAGTTCGGTGGATCGGACGGGTCCAGCTCCATCGAGCATGTGAGCCGATATTTGGCACAGTCGGGCACGATCTCGGCGTCGGATGAGTTGCGCGTGAGGTTCTTCTCACGGTCCCTCACGGGATCGGCTTTCGGGTGGTACACATCGCTACCACCGAACTCCATCCGGACTTGGAAGCGATTGGAAGAGCAGTTCCATGAACAGTAGCACTCGGAGGCTTCCGAGTCTAGCATTGCCGATCTAGCACAACTACGTCGAAGCGCGGAGAAACGCGACGGAATACATCCAGGCGCTTCGAGGAATCTTAGGAACCGATGCTTTTCGGTTCGTATAAATGAGAAGGAAGCGATCGAGTTGGCGTAGCGAGGCCTTGCAACACAGCTCAAGGACACGGCCTCCCAAGCAGATTATCCCTCGCCGGCGCACATGGTTCGAAACTTTCAGCATATGAACAGCGCCACCCGGACTCAGTACCAGGACAAGTTCAAGCGTGCGGTGGCCCTGGTCGATGCGGAGAGGAAGACGAAGTTCTCGCGGGAGACCAAGAAGTAGCAGGTGGGCGAGTGGACTCGGGAGGAACCCCGTGTCTTGCAAATGGGTAAAGCCACCGAGCCCGCCCGGGGGTTTGATTTTGACGTGACCAAGACCGAGCAAATCTTCGACCTCCTACTCAAGGAAAAGCGGTTGAAGATACCCGAAGGTCTCAAGTTCCCCACGGCGCAAGAGCTGAATGGAAAGCCATACCGCAAATGGCATAACTCGCTCTCCCATGCCACCAACGACCGCGGGGTGTGGCGTCGAGCACATCCAAGCGGCGATAGAGAACGGGCGTCTAATTTTCAACCAGTACGCCATGAAGGTCGACACACACCCCTTCCCCGCCGTAAACATGGTGGAGTATGCTTGCCATGCGAGGGTGCCAACCGGGTTTCCGTGCAATATCAACATGGTAGATCTTGGACACCACACTCGGCAAGGATGGAGATGAGGGCAGCTGCTCTCATAGCAAAGATACGAGAGGAAGCCGCTCCACGCGATCGGCTCCGCCAAGACGGCAAGCGCTACGTCACGAGAGGGAGAAGTGAGGAACATAAGATATCGGCGACCTCTCTCGATCACCTCCTCAACAAGTATATGGGTCGGTACGACCAACGCCGGCGGTCCGAGCGATGATGATGAAAGAGTTCGTCCGGCCGGAGAAGCCGAGAAGACATCGTCGGCGGGAATCGCGATGAGGAGGAGCACGAGCGTTGTGCCAAGGGAAAGGCAAGGGAGCAAGGCGACGAGGACAGACTCGTCGGAATTGTCCCTTCTTCGAGCACTCGCTGGGATTCAGGAATGAGCCGATTGCCAACAATCGGCAGCGCCCGAATGCAGCCGGAAGAAGAAGGAGGCAGCCAACGTGTCCGTGTTCGAGCGCTTAGGACCTCTCCCGCCACGAGCAAACGAGGCCGAGTCCCCTCGGTTGGAAGATCTCGAAGATTCGGAAGACGAGGGAGAAGAAGAAGACAGGTACCACCGGCCAAGGTGGTGCCACGACGGACTCGGCCGTTCCCGAAAACGCGAGGTTCAACGATTGCGCGGCCTGGAAGAAGCCGAGAGGTTATACTTGCATACATTGAGGAAGGCAAGGCCTGATCTGCGTGCAAAGGTTCGGCGAACCACTGGATGAAGAGGGTCGTCCACCGAAAATGGAGTGGCGCCCCAAGCAAAGGAAAGCCGATGATGAAGCATCGGGCCGGCACAAACATGGTGCTCGTGCTTCCGGCGGAGCTTAGCGCTCCACGATCACACGATGCATTCAAGGTGGGCGACAAGCAAGCGTGCCAACACGATGAAGTCAGAGATTGGGCTGGTCTTATCTACCGGCCTGAACGAGTAACAAGAACACGTCAATGAGCAAACATGGCGAGGCTGATCCTTGTGATCGGCCCCAAAAAATTTATGAAGGGACATCACAAAACCTTCGCCGAAGCAAACAACGTGGAGGCCGATTCCAGCAATCGGCCAAAATTATCCTCACCCACCGTTCCGCTTGGGTTCAACATGTTATCCCACAGAGCCGATACCATCAATCCTCTTGACAGAATCGGCTCGGGGGGCACCCAGGTGGATAAAATACGGGGATATGCAACTAGAAGCGTCTCATCCTTTGGTGATGAGTATTGGAATATGGGGGCCGATGCACTAGTCGGCCGTAAAAAATAAACATCTGAAAAATCGAAAATTTTCGGGCACAGCCGATGCAGCAGACATCGACTTAAGAGGAATAACTGTTACGATCAGAGGGTCAATGGAGCACTGATGGAAGAGCTCCTCGATGGAGTAGCGTAAAAGCTCGGATCCTCTCTTCGGAGGCGAGAGGCCAAGAGCAGCACTGGACGTACGGCTCGAGGTCAAGGATGGAGCGCATCAGGTCCACCAAAGGGAGGGAGCCGATCTGGCCGGCAAGAGCAAGAAAGCTCGGGGGCAGCTCACCTTGAAGGCTTCTGCGTCAGAAAGCCGATTTATGTTCAAATCGGCTGGCTTCTCGCATAAGGAACTTCCCCATACACGATCAAGCCCGGGTCCATGCAGCTAATTTTCGTATCCTTGTCTCCGTTTTGCCTTGGGCTGAGACTCGGGGGCAGCAAGCCCGGTAGATGCTCTATCGAGGAACCGATTGGGGTACCATCGGCTGATCTCCGTTGCAACCTTCTTCACAAAACGATGAGCGCTCGCTAAGGAGGATCTCACGAGCCGGTGGGAGAAATTTAAGGGCTCTCTTGGAAGTCCCACGAGTATCTACGGAAAGAGAATCATCAGTTGAAGAATGGAAGGGTGAATGTCGAAGGACCAATGCGTTGCTATCGGCTCATTACGCAAAGGAGACAAATCGGCAGGGTCAGTATGAGGGAAAATTGGCTAAATCAAGCTCAAAGGAAATCA